>NC_140172.1:130792948-130867948 GCF_963971535.1 Notolepis coatsorum | reverse complement strand
ATACAAAATCTCCCATAGGGGTGTAATACACTATTATCACTATAATGATCATCAAACCTCTCTAAACAGCTTGCACAGCACAATCCAGTGCAGAACTATAAGTAACTAACCCATGGCCAGCTGTGTCAGTGCTGCGGAGATACTGGTAGGGGCCAGAAAGACGTTGGCGTTTGGTTGGCGAGCCGCCAGAGCACGGAACAGGTTGTAACCGAAGTCGGAGGTTGCGGCGGCCATCTTTGTTCTGGGCGTGGTGAAGAGGTCCACATGTTCTTCCTCGGCTCCTGTCTCCTCTGTGTCTGACTAGATAGGTAGATCGATAGATCGATAGATCGATAGATCGATAGATCGATAGATAGATAGATAGATAGATAGATAGATAGATAGATAGATAGATAGATAGATAGATAGATAGATAGATGGATGGATGGATAGATAGATAGATGGATGGATAGATAGATAGGCATAGACAGACAGACATACAGGTAGACAGACAGAGACAGACAAACAGACAGACAGATACAGATACAGATAGATAGACAGATAGATAAAACATTCTCTCCGAGAGACACTATTCCCGCGCTAGACTACGGCACAATGTAGTGAACTTGGTGAACAGTGTAAGCCCACAGGTTACTAAGCATGCCATCTCTAGCAGGTGTGGTGAGTTTTGAGGTGTTGAAGGTAGCCTACGTGTACAGTGATGAATCAGCAAAATGGCTACCAAAATATCTCTACAAATCAGTTTTCATACTGTGGTAAACTGAGGAGAAAAGCAGTAAACATGTGGTCTCACCAACTGAGCATGAGAAAGACACAAGAGGGCTCCCAAAAACAACAGGAGAGTCGTTGTCCACTTCATCCTGTAACACCCACCCACACACATAAACGTACACACACACACACACACACACACACGCACACACACACACACACATATACACACATAATTGATAATTGTAATAATGAAACTTGAATGAATGAACTTGAATGAAGACTTTTGCGTGTTCAGAAAGAAATCCCCAACATGTCCTATCAGCGTTGGTAGAAAAAGGAAACATGTAATAGCTTACGGACCTCTAGGGTATAGACACACACGTACACACATCTACACACATCTACACACACACACACACACACACACACACACACACACACACACACACACACACACACACACACACACACACACACACACACACACACACACACACACACACACACACACACACACACACATCGACACACACACACACACACACACACACAAACACACACATACACACACATTTTATTTTCACAGTACAGATTTTTAACCCATGGTTGTCCTTTGCCCTTTACTCAGATCTCCTGATTTAGGTATTTTTTCCTCAATATATTCTTTTAATTCTATCATTAACCCGTCATAGTCAGTACTAACACAGACAAGCTCTGGACTAAACAACAGGATCCTGCCAGAGTGAAGCATAAGGTAACCCTGGGCTGGGTCTGCCTAAATCAGATAGATGTGATCAGATATGATGTGATCAGATAGGATGTGATCAGATCATATGTGATCAGATAGGATGTGATCAGATAGGATGTGATCAGATCATATGTGATCAGATGGGATGTGATCAGATGGGATGTGATCAGATAGGATGTGATCAGATGGGATGTGATCAGATAGGATGTGATCAGATCATATGTGATCAGATAGGATGTGATCAGATAGGATGTGATCAGATGGGATGTGATCAGATAGGATGTGATCAGATAGGATGTGATCAGATAGGATGTGATCAGATGGGATGTGATCAGATAGGATGTGATCAGATAAGATGTGATCAGATAGGATGTGATCAGATAAGATGTGATCAGATAAGATGTGATCAGATAGGATGTGATCAGATAAGATGTGATCAGATAAGATGTGATCAGATATGATGTGATCAGATAGGATGTGATCAGATCATATGTGATCAGATAGGATGTGATCAGATAGGATGTGATCAGATGGGATGTGATCAGATAGGATGTGATCAGATGGGATGTGATCAGATGGGATGTGATCAGATGGGATGTGATCAGATAGGGCGCCTTGCCCGTGTCTTTTCTCAGTTGTCTTCTGTGGTTCTGTTGCGGCAGACCTACGTGGCACACAGACCACATGCCTGGCATGTCTGAGGTGCCACGTTTAGGGGGAGTTTCGGGTTAGAGGCAGGCAAATGGTTGTCAATCTCAGTTGCAAATTGGCAACTTTGCAGTTAGCTAATACAGAACGCTTCTCTATTCTATTCTTTATTCACTCTCTCCATTCCGGAGAGGCAGGCATGGACACGGACAGACATGTACACAAATGCACATGTAGGCCCACTCTCACCCGCACACACATACACACACACACACACACACACACACACACGCATGCACACACACACATATACACACACGTTCTCTTGTTCCAGTACACACATCTGGTTTACATTGAGCTGATTTTCCTGCAGAAAAACAGTCCATGGCGTGAACCTCAGGGACCACACACCACCGTCAGCCCTTCCCTCCTCTGCTCCAGTCTTCTGCCCCGCCCCCTCCTCTTTTCCACCTCTGGATGCCTAATGGCAAACCCAGATACTCTGCAGCCTCTAGGGACCATCACAATTCTCCACAAAATATATATATATACTACACCACTATTCAATCCCACGTCTCTTGCCTGCCACCATCTGCCGCAACCACAAATAAAAGAATAAAAATTATTATTTATTTATTTATTTATTTATTATACATTTTTTTTAAACGACCATGGGAAACAGTGCACTGGCCTTGTTTTGTTTCTCACTGTCCTGCAGAGGTTTGAACTGACTCTACCAGAGTTTCTGTCCTGCAGAGGTTTGAACTGACTCTACCAGAGTTTCTGTCCTGCAGAGGTTTGAACTGACTGTACCAGAGTTTCTGTCCTGCAGAGGTTTGAACTGACTCTACCAGAGTTTCTGTCCTGCAGAGGTTTGAACTGACTGTACCAGAGTTTCTGTCCTGCAGAGGTTTGAACTGATCTGTGATGACCTGAGACTCAAAGAGACCTCGTCTCTTCTTCCCGGTCGTGGTAAACCTGCCTTTCACACGGGAACAAATTGGTCAGAGGAAAATTCCACAGCCCTTCCATTGGATCCCACACTCGACCTTTTGGCAGCGAAACCATTACTCTTCTGCACGGCATGTCTGTCTCCAATTGTACGAAGCACAAGCCTCATTTATCCCCTTCCTTCTCCCATGACCACAAATGACAGTCCCTGTGCCGGGAGAGAGCGCTTGAAGGGCTCCACTCCAACAATGCTAACAAACAATTAACACATGTCCATCCTCTCTGAAATGGTGCAATTTTGTTACAGAGGGTCTTAAGATTTTAAGGTTTTTACTTTCATCATAGAATGAAACTCTTCATGGCCTCCCCTCGTCTCCCGACGGCACACCTCAAGTACAGACAAGCCCGCTTTCACACAACGCAAACAATGGGTCACCTGTCTTGTGTTTCACTGTGTGAGGAGTTTTTAAAAAGAACAATTATGATGTCATGGAGATAACTGAAAAGATAATTGTCTGCACTTCTTGATCAGTACGTAGTAATTATGTACTTATACTCTATGTATAACTTAAATGTGCTGTAAGTGGTATTTTCTGTTTAAATAAATGTTAAATAGCTGTACAGTCTGACAGCCATCACTGATATAGAGTGTTGGTGTTGGGTCAGTCTGCTCTGCAGTAAACAGACATTTACTTTTCTGGTATCCCAGAAATATTGGAAATACTTTTACTTATTTCAAGAAATCTTGCCAAGCCAGATTTGCTTACTGCGCTGGCAGATTATTTTACCAGTTTCAAGCACATAATTTGCTTAAAAGTAGTTTTTATTTCTTATTTTTGTTTCTTTCAGTGTGGAGTTCTCTCTCCTGATTGGATACGTGTATTCTTGTGTTTACTGCAGAGCTGAGGGACTGGGAGACCCATGTTACTGACCAGACACTCTATATCAGTGATGGCTGTTGGAATGTAAGAGCTATTATTTTAACATGTAGATCACTTGTGTTAACAAATAAATACAATTTTAAGAAAAATATATCCACCAGTTTTAGATACTCTTTTTTCTTGGCAAAGATCTGTGCGTGAGGTAATCCTGCTCTTCTTGCTCCTGTGGATCTAACACGGCAGGGTCCTTGTACCCCCAAAATTGTCAACTTTTCAGGAATTAAGACAAACAACATGTTTTTTAGATTGCCAACCATGAATACATGCAGTTACACACTGGGGTTGAAACGGGTGCAGTGGGCCCTATAGTAGGTATGGGTATCGGCACTGATTACCAGATTTAATTTAATTTTGATTCACAGGGTCCTGATTCAATTCAGATTCAATTAGATTCATTATGGATTCAATTTGGCTAGATGGTGCTGGTTACATGGGGTCAGAAATGGCCGTTGTTATCAAAGGATCAGGTTCAACTAAATGTTTGTAGTATTTCAGTAGAAACTCAGCGCAGGGCAATATAGTGACATCTGCAGAATGGGAGGCGCACAATAAATAACATTTATCCACTGAAGAAAATACAGGGCTTTCCCCCCAACAGCAGTGTTGCCTATACATACTTTCTATCCAAAAGAGCAGTTCTTATTTAAGTTCACTTATACAGCTGGAGTCTTTAGTTTTTTAATCTCTTCATCTCAGATAATATGGTGATCAATTATGTATCACAGGCTCCACGACTCAGACAGAAACAATCAAGAGAGGAGTATTCTGGTTCTGATGTCTGACATGCTCATCTGTGCCCGTCTTGATGTGTCTAGTCACTGTATGTATTCGGCTTTTCTGTGCATTTTTTATTTGGTGCAGGTATTTATTGTTTGTTGAATTATAGTGCATTTTAAAAAAAACTGGAGCAATTTGACAGGTGCACGTCCCTGAATATCCCTGGATAACTTGGTATCAAACATTAAGAGTTGAGTGTAATTGCTGCAGCCTTTCACAAGTCCCTTCCCGTTTAAGATACTCTGCCAGTCTGCCTGCTCTTCAAAGAAAGGGAAAAAGAACCTGGTCCATTATACCGGCCTACCAAGAAATGGGTCCAGTTGCATAAGCTGTTGAGCCTGTGGAAAGGTTAGACATAATTTTATGTTTCTTGGCACAGTGGGAGGAAGCCAGGATGGAAAGGTTCACCTGGAGGGAACTGTGTGAGACATTTTTACCATCGCTACTGGAAAATCCACTGCCTCTGTCTGCGAAGAATATAATTAATATAGCGCTGGCTGTTATAGACCTACCAACCCACATAGGACAAAATAAAACACAACAATATCTTCATTACCCAAAATACTAACTTTGGGGGATTTGTTGGTTTTGCTGACTTGTCCAATGTACAGTAAATGACCCTGTATGGCTTTGTCAATATTCCAATGTACAGTGTACAGTTGGAATCTAACATCCTCAACTAGATTACAGCAATCACATCACTTCACAGGGGGAAACATGTGTTATTATTACAATTGCATTCAGAAAATGAATGAAGAAAAATATGTCATAGATAGATCTATATGCCAAAATACGGTGCGTGAAACAACTTACCTTTCAGCCTCTGTAATTCAGTAAAGTCCGCGGAGCTCAGCTGTATCTGCAGATGCTGCCTCTGGTCGACGGAGAGATAATGTACGGAGTGGGGGGGGGTGGTTCCACCCGCCCCTCTCTGACGCGTGGTAGGCTACAACAAAGTCTCCCTCAAGACTTAGGCTGGTAAAGGTATGGCTCCTAAAGTGTGAAAACGGAAGTACAGGAAGTACCGGCTACAGGCTTTCCTGTTTCGACAAAACAATTATAGAAACGTGTAAAGTGCACAATATTTCCTCGTTTAAGCCACTGCAACGGCTTGGCCTGAAGAATTTACTACATGACCGGGACGTTCTAGCTTGTTTGCCGACAGGATTTGGGAGAAGTGTCTGATGGCAAAACTATGGAGAGCTAAAAGCAGTGGTGCAGTCGTAATATGGGAACTGCCCGGACGCCACGTGCGCGCACGCGCACAGAACAGATTATATACAATTTCTTTAATTGAATGAACTTAAACTAGAAAAGTAAATACAAACTAAATTAACAATGTAACTTAGTTTACAGAAGGACAGTTTCCTTCTGAAGCACAACTTAATGCCTCATCCTTGATCCTTCCAGTCGGGACCATTGTCACATAGTGAGAGGTTCCACAGCTCAAGCAAACCCCCACCAATTGGTACAGGCTTGTATTTTGGTTTGGCTCTTCTCGTTCTTTGTTATGCTATAGGTGTCCTATTATTATGCAAAGTCTAGGTGATAGATAAGTGCCGGCCGCCGGGTACTTGGCGCACGGCGCGACGAGTCCAGTGACAATTGTGAACGCATTTTTGTGTGCGCGCGCGTGCACATCCGTGCGCGACTGCGCGTACACATCCGTGCGCGATTGCGCGTACTTCTGCTCAGCGAACTATAGGACGGCGTGGTACCCCTGTCCACCCACCACTGCATCCCTGGCTAAAAGTAAAAGGTTCACTACAACGCTTCAATTTCCTGATACAAATGTGCCCCGGACGTCGCGTTCTATACTAGGGTAATTTACCGCAAAGTGGGCTAACGTACACAAAGAAAACCGGACAGGGTGAATTAAGGGTAGGCCTTTTACAGTGAATTGAAAATGGGGGACCCTGACGTAAACAAGACGAAAGTCTTTCTCTGGTCTGCATCCCCTTAATTAACAATTGTGTGTATTGAGCGGAGCCGTACTGTATTGTACCCATTCTGCAATCTGATAATAAAGTTTTCAATCAATCAATCAATCCAACACAGAACATATTATTTTATTATTTGAAAAGGTGGAGGTTTCTTTCCCAAATGGAAGCCAACATGAACTTTGAATTTGTCTAGTGAAGCCCTCACTATTTTCTATTCCCTTCCATTCAAATACCGAATTACAATCACCACTAGCTTAAATACTGAATAAAAACTGTGACAAAACACAAGAGATTTAAAATAATACATGTCATATGTAAGATCTATGAAACACAGCTACATGTCTTTAAACAGGATTGTAGCCTAATTTACAGACAATAGAGCACAGAAATATGAGAATGTATAGCTAGAGAAAAAAAAGTGCTCATTTGACACTTCCCTTCAAGTGCACTGAAACATCATAATCACATTACGTTACAACTGTATTATAAGCATAATCAGTCATTTATTAGACAACTGACTTGTCTTATAATGCATACATTTTACTATGACACACATTGCAATAAATTCTGAATCAGCCGGTAGGCCTATATATGTTATTAGCAGTTGCCCCAGAAAGTTGTATGTATTATAGCATATTAGACTGTAATGTATTGATTACAGTTATTATAAATTAATATTATGAAATGCATTCATAATGTGCTTGTAACCTGCTCATGATCAGTGCTTATTTAGCCTCATGAACAACCCGTTAAATAAAGTGTCACCATTATGCTTCCCTTTGAACTGCTGCATATGATCCTGTGTGAAAGTGTCTCGTGTTTAGGCCGGCGCAGAGCGAGGTGGGTCGTGGCGGGTCTCTGCTCCTCCTCGCCGCTCCTCGTCTGAGCTCTCCCTCGGTTCATTCTGGGACTGCTGTGACTCGTCCACACCAGCAGAGGTGCTACACTGCTGTGTGCTGTTCGCTCCCCCTTGGCCAATCGCTCTGTGTGCCACTGTCGCTCGACACATGGTCACTCTGGGCCAGTGTGGCTAACGACCGAATCACGGCGCGTTCCGTTCCCACGGGGGCTCGTCGTTAGGCACGGGGGCCGTCGGCGGGGGCGGGGTTTGTGACCACGCCCAGGAAGAGGGGGGCCAGAGATGTGTCGTCCACGAGGGCAAACAGGAAGGGGGAGTTGACGGAGAACAGGAGCACGGTGCGCGTCATGGTCACCGCGGTGGCGGCCGCCGCCTCGGCGCCCTCCTCACTCACTTCCACGGCACTGGCGTGACGGACGCCTGCCACCTTCAGGGGGAGGTCTGAGATCCCAGAGAGATCGGGGCTTGTGAACAAGGTGCCCAGACCTGTGTGAGAGAAAGAGAGAAGGTGTGAGAGGCTGGGAGGCTAACCCTAACCCAAAGGATGGAGAGGACTTCATTGGGAAGAGAGGGGCGACAGTGGTTCAGGAGGTAGAGCGGTCCTCTAGTAATCGGAAGGTTCCCGGTTCGATTCCCGCTCCTCCCGGGCAGCGTGTCAAAGTGTCCTTGAGCAAGACACTTAACCCCTAACTGCTCCTGATGAGCAGGTTGGCACCTTGCATGGTCGCCTCTGTCATCGGTGTGTGAATGTGTGAGTGAATGGGTAACATGGGTATGTGAGGAACAAAGACTGCAAAGGGCTTTGGATAAAAGTGCTATATAAATGCACAATTTATTTATTTTTATTTAGGCGTGCGCACGCATGAAAACAACGAAAGATGGGATGTAACTTTAAGGAGTGAAAACGGGGAAAGACATGATGCCTCCATATCATCAAACAAAGTAAAGCCAAAAGTACACGGTGAAGACTGGTATACAAGAACGATTCTAAAACAAAAACCAGGGTTCCACAGGGTTAAAATCTAGGTCCAGATATTACACGTATGATTGGCCGTGGGTTACACTGTCAACGTGACCTGTGACTAGGGCAGGGCGATATAGTTTGAAAGCTAAAGTAAACAGGCTTCTCTGCTGGCTGTGGCTCCAGGGGAGTTGAATAGTTCTGGCTCTGCTAGTTTCTTTTCTATCTTTTGGCACTTTTCTGGTGGACAAACCACCGCACATGTGCACCGTGACTCGCGACTGGAGACTAGCTCTGCTAGCACACATAGCCTACTGTGTACAGACGGTTTCAAACTGTATTTTAAATTAGAAAGCAAACAAAATAAATGGACAAGAGAAAAATAAATCTCAATTTGGCCAGTATTGTCATTTGGACAAGCAAAGCCATTACTTTAAGTTGCAGGCAAGAAAGACAAGTCTGTCCACTGTCTCTGGTTTAAAAACTGCCCTGTTGCAGGTCACAAAAAAAAACTTTTTTTTTGGGGATATTTTTTTTTATCAATCGATATCGATTATTAAAATATATCGCAATAATTATCGTTATCGTTATCGTTTATTAGTTGTCATACAAAAATACAGAATACTTTTATATTAAATGCTTTTTCCTGTTCTGCTCCTGAGAGTGTGCTAGATACAAATTAAATAGATAAGTACAAAATAGAAGTCAAAAGTAGTAAACAAAAGTGTTCAAAACTAAAGTGTTCAATATACATATATACAATATACAATACAGAGTAGAAAAAAAATTACAATACAATATAAACTACAATGCAGAAATGGGATGAGGTACAACTCAGGCGCCAGGGGTCTTCAATTAAGTTTGGCCAAGGGCCAAATTTTTTCCAAGCCATTGTATGGGGGGCTGGAAACAAAAACGGCTAATGGCTAATTTAATATATTGATAGTGAAAAGATTTTAACTCTGTGACTAACCACCTTATAACTAAGACATACATTTGTGGCAGAGGCAGAGAATGGACAAAATAAACTAGCTGCATAGGTGGCATAATAAACTGTAAACGACATACACATTTGCACTGAACATTATACCTTTGTCTTTTTGCCATTTTATTATAAAACCAGAGACAAGCGCCTCTCTCTTATCGGTCTATCTTACATTACGCACAACCAGCCCATCTATCTGACAGCCCTTTCTGTGGAGCGCACTGGACTATTGAGAAACAATAGGAATCTTCCATTGGTTCTCCCAGTCCACATGACCATTTCTAGCATTTCCATTGGCTATAGTGACAGACATAGATATATGATAAATGGATAGATACAGCGGATTAGATGCAGTCCAGAGAAAACAACCAATCTAGATATTTCAAGATTCTATGCTTTACATCTGCGCATTCTCTGAGAGATGCACACAATTTTTAGATGACAATCGATACAATAAAGCAAGTCTTTATCACAAACAAATCCAAAGATATTTAATGTTTTACAAAACATGTCTAGTGTTGCGCCCGGCTTTAGAGGGTTAAAAGCCTAATTGTATTTTTTATTTAGTTAATAAATGTCTTGTTGTAATTCCTTATATACCTAATGTAGCGCATCTTCTTGAAGCAGATTCAGCTTTTTTTGCTCTGATTTGACTTCAGTTTAATTGCATTGTTACTGTTCACATGTGTGGTGCCATCAGTCATATATAAGTAAAGATAAAGTTTGAATGACTTACTGAACTGGTGTTTTAATTTCACACCACACTGCTTGTTTGTTATTTCAGCACCAGGCGCTGTCCCCCATTTTTTTTCATGTTGAGCAAGCGCTACATTGTACCTCGCTGCCTATCTGTTATTCACTCTCAACATGGATAAAACGTATAAAAAGCATTCTTTAAGTGGTGGTAGTTTCTCTATTTGGACGTTATAGCAGCTAACATATAGCCTAGCCTAGTTAGTAAAAATAAAATAAAAAATAAAACTATTTCTTTTGAAAATAATCTGAGGGGCCAGATATTATTGCTGGCGGGCCAATTTCGGCCCGCGGGCCGCCTATTGCCGACCCTTAGGGTAAGGTGCAATGAGGTATGAGTTGTAGTGCAAATCTCTTTACCAATAAATATAAATATAAAGTGTGTTAAAGTGTCTAAAGTGGGTGCTACAGTGAGTTGTTTATTTAAAGTGAGTGTGTGCGTGTGCATGTGTGTGCTGTGAGGGAGGGTTGTTGTCTCACCCATGCTGGTCAGCACCTCCTCTAGATCCTGGTGGTGCTGCAGCTTGAACTTGGGCAGGCTGACTTGCATGGTCCTCTCCTGAGGCAGGCGCCTGTATAGGTCAGAGATGTTCAGCTTGGGAAGCATTGATGATATGTTTCCTCTTCCGGGCAACGGCATGACAACCAGGAAGCTGGTGTTGCCCTTGAAGGGAAAACTGGCAACCTGGACAAGAAATAAATACTTAAATTGTAATTTATTCTTTCGTGAAATGATGCTCTGTTTGTTTGGTTTTGATCTACCATAGCAGTTTGTATATATGTATTAGCTAGAAAACTATTTAGGAGCAGTGGGAATCCATTGTTCGGCACCCGGGACCTACTCTGGGGCCTTGCTCAAGGGCAATGGCAGGAGTACTGTATGTACCTAAATGGTAAAATGGTAAATGGTGCATTTATATAGCAGCTTTTATCCAAAGCGCTTTACAATTTCTTCCTCAAAATGTTTACCCATTCACACACCAACGGCAAAGGCAACCATGCAAGGTGCCAATCTACTCATCGGGAGCAATTAGGGGTCCAGATTACCAGACAACTGCTCTACCTTCCGAGCCACTGTTGCCCTACTGTATGTAGCTAGCATGCATGTCTTCTATGGACATCTTTTATGGACGTTTTTCCTCCTGTAATCTAGAAGATGTTGCAACCTGTGCCTCCAGCTCAGGGTGATCCAGCAGTCTTGGAGGGTACTGGGCTGACCTACCTGTGCCTCCAGCTCAGGGTGATACAGCAGTCTTAGAGGGTACTGGGCTGACCTCATCATGTCAACAGACACATACGTCTGGTGGTTCAGGTAAAACAGTCCTTCAGATGTGGCCTTGGGGTCAAAACGGGTCTGCCATTCACCTGACTCAAATAAGGGGGAGAGAGAAGTCGAGAAGTTATTTTTCTCTTTCTTTCTTTCTTTCTTTCTTTCTTTCTCTTTCTTTCTTTCTTTCTTTCTTTCTTTCTTTCTTTCTTTCTTTCTTTCTTTCTTTCTTTCTTTCTTTCTTTCTTTCTTTCTTTCTTTCTTTCTTTCTTTCCTTTTATTTTGTTTTGTTTTTATACATTTGTCATAGTGTCTATGTGTCAGGTCTTGGGCCATGTTTTAGGTGTAATGCTCTCCTCTTCTCCTCTCCTTTCCTATCTTCACCACTCCACGCCTCTCCTCATCCTTCTCTCCCACTGTTCTTACGTGTACCGGCGTTGCCTGTTCTTAGGGTAAACTGGGCTCCATTCTTAGGGCCCATTCAAAAACCCTATGGGACCACCTTAATCTGCACGCAGAGTGATCTTTATATACCTTTGAAGTACACAGCATTGATGAGCATGAGCACCACGTCATGGGGAAGACTGGGCAGGAAGTTGGCGATGTGGCCGTGGGTTGCATCTTCCACCCATTGGTTGACCTCCTCCGGGGAGACCAAGGGGGCGGGCCTTGATTGGTACCTGAAGGACACAAGATACGTAGAAAATGCATAGTTCTAAAAAGGTGCTCGGATTGTGTTATGAACTGAACAAAAGGAAAGATTTTCCTACACTTGGTGAACATGTAAGAAAACCTTTATTTATAACACAAACATCTTGGTTAGTGTAGCCTTCATCAGGGCCAGTTGTCAGGGAAGAAATGTGTGTTTTACAATCAGAACGCACAGGGATTTTGTCTTTACGTTTCACCAATATAGCATAGAGGTTTTCCTTTTGCTCTGATCAATACCTGGCCAGTGACTCCTCCACAAAGGCCAGCTTCACATCGAACCCTGAAAGAGATAGAGAGAGAGAGAGAGCGAGAGAGAGAGAGAGAGAGAGAGAGAGAGAGAGAGAGAGAGAGAGAGAGAGAGAGAGAGAGAGAGAGAGAGAGGATGGCAGAGAAAAGCATGGGGTGAGGGAGAGAAAGAGAACGAGTAGGATGGGGGGGCAAAGGTATGGATAAAGGAAGAATCAAGGAGAGAGAAAGAGATGAATAATGTTATAATAATTATAGTTAAAGTTATGTATGATAATTACCTCAGCCAAGGAAGTTGTGTTTTCACCCATTTGTCTGTCTGTGAACAAGATATCTCGAAAGGTAACAGGCGGATTGCCATAAAATGTACTGTGAACACATTCATGAGCCCTAACAGGAGACATTTGCTGATTTTGTTGACCACGTGACCTTTCCTCTAGCGCCACGGTCAGGCCAAACTGACAACGAGATATCTCAAAAGGTAATCGCCAGATTGCCATGACATTTTCTATGTACATTCATAGCCCCAAGATGAAGAAATCTATTGGTTTTGGTCACCCATGACCTCTCCTTGAGCGCCATGATCAGGCCAAACAGAAAACCTAGAGCCATATTGCCATAAACCTTACTGTGAACATTTACTGTGAAACCTATACATTTTGGTGACCCCATGACCTCTAGCACCACCATCGGGTCAAACTTACAACACTGAAACATGTAACACATACCCACATACCTGGTCACAGGTACATGACTGAAACATGTAACACAGACCCACATACTGTACCTGGTCGCAGGTACATGACTGAAACATGTAACACAGACCTGGTCACAGGTAAATGACTGAAACATGTAACACATACCTGGTCGCAGGTACATGCGCGTAGCCACATCCAGGGTATTTCTGAGGTGTTGTTGCAGGCTCCCTAGGATCTTATGGTAACAAGGTATTGTATGAGCATGTAGAGCATTCATCAGTAGCTTCTCCGTCTCACTGCCAGCTCCTGAGAGAGAATTCAAACACTTAATTAATATATGAATGAATCATTGCAATTATATAGTGCCTTGATAAGTGCTTTACAGAAATTGCTCCTCCACCATGTGTAGCACCCAACCTTGGGCTACGCTATGGCTGCCATACACCATCATCAGGCACGCAACACACATACACAATGGCTGAAAGGCTAAGGAGACAAAGATTGATATCAGCCAATTAAGGAGATAAATGATTAGGTGGCCTTGATGTCAGAGACCTGATTTGGCCAAGAACGTTATGGAACTCCCTACTCTTTGCAATAAGCGTCCTGGGTTATTTAATGACCCAAACCGGGACGTCGGTTTAACGTCTCATCGGAAGGACGGCACTCAGTACGTTGTCCTTGTCACTGTAACAAGGGCATTGCTACTGCCAAGTCCAGAAGACAGAGCACCCCCTACTGGACAATGACACCACTTCCATCCCAGTATCAACCACCTTACTGTCTGGTATTGCAAGAAACTGTATTAGATTAGATTCGATTAAAATGTATTGTCATTATACAGTACAGCGAAAAGAAGTTTGGCATCCAACCAGAGTGCAAATGTAACAGTAAAGTGCAATAGTAATATACAATGTACAGGTGATTAAAATATGTGTGGGTATAAAATATATAAATAAATTTAATTGAACTAGTACTACTGAGTATAGTGCTAATCAGATGTATGTACAGAGTTGTAGTATTACAGAGCTGTAGTATTACTCAGGCAGATAACTACTAATTATGATGAAATAGCTTCTCAAGTAAAGCACATAACGAGAGATCATTGGTTTAAACTAGGGCGGCCGATATTGGCATAAAAATGTGATATAGGAAAATATCGGTATCAATTAAAAAAAAAAAAATAATAAATAAATGTTTTACATTTAATTAACCTTTATTTACCCAGGAAAGCAAGTAAGAACAAATTATTATTTTATTTATTGTCAAAGTATGCATAATGTTGTGTTAATTACACGACAAGAGATATGTAATGTTAATTACCTGAAATTATTCAGTTTTTTGGTGGGAGAAACTCTGCATATATCGGTATCAGTTGATATCGGTATCGGAAATTAAGAGTTGGACAATATCGGTACTGTATATCGGTATCGGTAAAAAAGCCAATATCGAACATCCCTAAACTTTAAACAAGGTAAAAGAAATGGTTTCATTTCAAAGACAGGACTAGCCAAAATACCCACATTTCCACAAAAGGTCCTCAGTTGTTATGTCTAGAATGTAGATATTCAAACTGACACACACACAGACCTAGCGTGAGTTGAGCCAGTGCGAGGGCCAGGCTGAGAGGCGATATGATGACGTTGGGCTGCTGTGATCCGATTCCTGCCTGCAGCTTCTCCAGCATCTGTAGACCCAGCTGTTCTATAGCACCTCCTACCGCCCGCTGGGACGCAGGACTGAACACGTGCGCTCTTCCACAGCTCTCGTCCTCCTCCACCACCACCACCCCCTCTGGGTACCTTGTGGTACCTGCAGGATTAGGGATTTCTGGAGTTGGGCCAGGCTCCTCCAGGAGAAAGCGAGAGAATGAGAGGGGGGTGGAGGTGGAGAGAGAGAGAGAGTGGAGAAGGAACAGGAGAAGAGAGGAGAAAGTGGGCGAGGGAGAAAGTGACGACACAAGAATAACAGAGAAAGAGTGGTTGCTTAGAGAAAAGAGATTCAAATGATTTCACCATCTTTAAGAACGAACGAGATAGATAGATAGATAGATAGATAGATAGATAGATAGATAGATAGATAGATAGATAGATAGATAGATAGATAGTCATCTTACAGTCATTCCCAATCGGCAGAAACACAGCAAGAGGAGCAGAGGAAGACACTGCTCCATTTCCAAGCAACC
This sequence comes from Notolepis coatsorum, assembly GCF_963971535.1. Lineage (NCBI taxonomy): Eukaryota > Metazoa > Chordata > Actinopteri > Aulopiformes > Paralepididae > Notolepis > Notolepis coatsorum. Next base: position 130,852,561 of record NC_140172.1, on the reverse strand, counting down.
AGCCTAAAACAGAATACAAATTATAATTTAAAAAAAGAAAAGAAAACACAATGCAATCAGACCAAATGCCTGCCAACACTTTCTAGGTCATGGTTTCAGATTTTCAGTTTTAAGCATTCTGCTTTTGGTTGCAAATGTTACGAAAGTAATTCAAAGCATGCAAAACACCCCCAAGACCTAGCTAACTGGCTAATAGGCTAGGCTTCTTCTAACAACCCCATTTCTAGGTTTTGTACCCATAATTAAGCAACCATCGCCCCTGGGGAAAGAGGCTGCTGCAACAGAGAGTTGTAGTTTTCAATTTCAAAAGAACAGCTTGAATGTTTGTGAATTATGTCATTCTGATGTAGCTGCGACCGAAAATCCAGACTTTGCCACGAAATACGTAAAAGTCGTTCTTTTAGAGCATAAAATGTAAACGACACAATTGTAAAACAGTGTCCAACATTTGCTTGAAGAAGACTTTTTTTCCCCCTGTTTTCTCATATTCACCATGTTTAAACAAGGTGCAGTTACCTCTCACGGCCACAGGGCACTGATCTTCCATAGTGCAACTTTAAACTTCAATTTATAACTGCCCCCCATCTCCCCCTCACCAAGAGAGAGCTTATTGCTGTCTAATGTCACCATGGGTAGGCGGGTGGGGGGTAACTGTACATTGGATTATCGACGAAACCTTACTTGGTCCCAAGAAGAGGGTCTCGTGTATTACTGTGTTAGGACATTTACTGTACATTGGAGGGGGTTGGGTTAGGACATTTACAGGGGCCAGTTTCGAATTGCAGTCTCCCGTAGGTGCTCCTTGAGAGTGGTTTTAAAAGTGGGTAGTGATTCACATTCCTTTACAGCTGTGGGTAGGGCGTTCCACATTGATGTGGTGTAGCCGGTGTGATCTTGTCTGCGTTGTGTTTTAGTCGATTCGACCCCTGTTAAGGGATCGCCCTGAGTGGGAGTTGAACCCCGGACGCCCGCGTGGCGGACGGCATCACAGACCACTAAGCAAGAAGTGAATTCACTTCTTGCTTCCGGGTCTGGATGCCTCTGGGGAGTGAGTTTACTTGCAGTACCGCTTACCATCCACAGCCACGTCACTACTTGTACCTGTGACTGTGGATATACTGCGGTACCTCCGTTACACTCACCCCCCTAAACTCACTCCACCCAGGGCATCCGGGTCTAACGGCACCACGTGTAGCCGGTGTGATCTTGTCTGCGTTGTGTTTTAGTCGATTCGACCCCTGTTAAGGGATCGCCCTGAGTGGGAGTTGAACCCCGGACGCCCGCGTCGCGAGCGGCATCACAGACCACTAAGCAAGAAGTGAATTCACTTCTTGCTTCCGGGTCTGGATGCCTCTGGGGAGTGAGTTTACTTGCAGTACCGCTTACCATCCACAGCCACGTCATTACTTGTACCCGTGACTGTGGATATACTGCGGTACCTCCGTTACAGTGGCATAATTGTGAAACGTGTTTAGTCCCTTGCTTGAGCCGAATCTGGGTTTAACATGATTTGTGGAGCTCCCTCTGGTGTTGTGGTCGTGGTATTCACTGACCTTTGGGAAGTATTTTGACATGTACATGGGTACCTTAGTCATGTAGTGTATCTTGTAGACCAGGCCCATTGCAAGTTGCTGTACTCTATTGTCTACTCTAAGCCATCCTAGGTTGTCAAAGTGGGCAGGGGTGAGGTGGGTTCTAGGAGTAAGGTCAAGCAGTAGTCTGACCAGTTTGTTTTGTGATGTTTGTAATTTAGTTTTTAGTGCCTTTGAGGTGCTTTGGTACCATGAGGTGCAACCATAGTCGTAGTACCCTTGAATGAGTGCTCCTGCCAGAGTCTTCAGGGTATTCTTGTTTACCAGAGAGGAGATCCGGTACAAGAATCTAGTTCGTTGGTTGACTTTTTTTATTACATTGGATGCCATTTTGTCACAGGAAAGATTTGCCTCTAGGATGGAACCTAGATATGTAATTTCATCTTTCCTTGTGACAATATTGTCACCCACTGTAACTGAGCTGAGTTTGTTATTTGAACCGAAGAGAATGGACTCTGTTTTACTCAGGTGTAATGATAGTTTGTTGTCAGCGAGCCAGGTGCAGATTTTGCCTAGTTCCGAGCTGAGAGTTTTTTCAACCTGTAACTTGTTCTTGTCAGAGACCAGCAGGGCTGAGTCGTCCGCGAACAGGAACAAGCTGACGACATGTCATTTGCACCCAGACATATTTCAATGCTACTGTGAAAACTGGAGCCCCCAACAGCTGCGTGCGGAGTCCCCTACTGTCCACACTGATGACCCCTGACTATGTAGCCTTACAACAGATAAATTATATCATCAAGTATGCTGATGACACTACAGTCGTAGGGCTCATTACTAACTGCACAGAGTCAACCATCAGATCCTCCTCACATCCCTTGCAGGAATGGGAGTTGTAGGTTCTGCGCTGGCATGGCTTGGTCCTTGGACCCCTCCTTTTCTCTCCTCTACACCAAATCTCTGGGTAACATTATCATTTATCATGCCTTCTCTAATCACTGCTATGCCGATGACACTCAAATCTCCCCCCCCCCCCAGATACCTAAGTCTCTGAACGGATCTCAGCCTGCCTGTCAGACATTTCCGCCTGGATGACGAACAACCACCTCAAACTGAACTTGAGCAAAACGGAGCTACTTCACTTGCCGGCTAAATCCTCTCCACCTTTCAATCACAGGGGAGAACATAGCCGTGGCTCCGTCCCCGACCACCAAGAACCTACAGTAGGTGTAGTCCTTGACGATTGGCTTCTCTGTTCACATCACCTCAACAACCAGAACCTGCAGATTCTTCCTGAGAAGGATCCACCCCTTCCTGACAAAATAAGTCACCCAACTCCTCTTGCAATCAACAGTCATGTTTTGCCTCGTCTATTGCAATGCTCTGCTAATTGGTTTACCAGCTTGTGCCACCAAGGATGCAGTGGCCCACCTGATCTCCTATCTACCAAAGTCAGCACCATAACCCCACTTCTGAGAGAGCTGCACTGGCTTCCCATTGCCGCACAAATCTGCTTCAAGATTCTGTAACGGTCCATGGACTGTTATCCGCTGCTCTACCTCTCCCCGTCCATGTATGTGTGTTCCTTGTATTTCTGTCCATTAGGGGCTAGATCCACAAAGAATGGATTGCACGGTGCTAATTGCACCCTTACTTACAATTCATTATGAATTGAGCATTCTTTGTGAATCTAGCCCTTAGTGTTCTTTCCCTTCTCTCTCTCTCTCTCTCTCTCCCCTTTTCTCTCTGGCTCTTCTTCATGTTCCTCTGTTAGTCTAGTGTTACTGGCTTGCATTAGGTTAACTGTTTAGTCTTAGTGTTTGTTGTTACTGTCTGGTATCCATTTAGTGTCTGCTTGTTTTTTCCCAGTGTCTGGTGTTTGTCTTGTCGTCCATAGTTGTAGTTCATTGTGTTGTTTCTTGTTATTAAAAACCCTTGGACTCGCTGCCCGCCTTTGTCTGCTCCTGGGTCGTATCCCACCACACCATATCATGACAGGTTCAAGGTTCATGAACTGGCATACTGTGCAGCGATGGGAAAAGCTCCCTCCTACATCTGGTCAATTGTCTCTAAACACCATCCTCAAGATCCCTACACTCTGCATCTTTTGGCCACACCTACGCTCTGCATCTTTTTGCCACACCTATACTCTGCATCTTTTGGCCACACCTACGCTCTGCATCTTTTGGCCACACCTACGCTCTGCATCTTTTGGCCGCCCCTACGCGCTGCATCTTTTGGCCGTCCCTATGCTCTGCATCTTTTGGCCACACCTACGCTCTGCATCTTTTGGCCACACCTACGCTCTACATCTTTTGGCCACACCTACGCTCTGCATCTTTTGGCCACACCTATGCTCTGCATCTTTTGGCCACACCTACACTCTGCAGTTTTTGGCCACACCTACGCTCTGCATCTTTTGGCCACACCTACACTCTGCAGTTTTTGGCCACACCTACGCTCTGCATCTTTTTGGCCGCACCTACTGTAAGCTCTGCATCTTTTGGCCGACTGAGACACACTCCTACGTGAAGCAGGCTAGTCTCTGTCCTCGCTCCATGATGGTGGAACAAACTTCCCACCACAGTCAGGATAGCTGACACCTGTCTAATTTTCCACTGTCTACTAAAAACATACTTTTTCAATCAATACCTGAAATAATAAATACAATTCTTACTGTCTTTTACTGTTATGTACTTTGCTACTATGTCTATACTACTATGTAGTATGCTACTATGCCTATACTACTACCTACTATGCTAATATTTCTATACTACTGTAAACTACTAATGAGTTGTTTGCAGTCAACTAGCACCTGCTAATGGTTAGTGCGGCCGCCTGTGGTTCATATGGTCCCAGGTTCAAATCCACTTGGTTACATTTGTGACAGCAGTGGGATCTCCAGGATCACATAGTAATGGGGGTGGGATCTCAGTGCCTTAACCCTGGGAAAGTGCGCTCATGGACGAAAGAACCTGTGAGGATGCACTTCTTGGGGAGAGTACGACTGTAAACTAGTAACAGGTCAGTCGCAGTGAACCAGCACCTGCTAACGGATTGGACCATTTCACTCAGCTGGTTAGTGCAGCCGCTTGTGGATCCCTGCAGGTTCAAATCCACTCTGGTACACTACAATGCACTCAGAGTGTAGCACTCAAGTTTGACACTGTTTGACAAACAAAAAAAGCTGTTCTGGGTACATCTATCCTCACCATGGTTCTACAGATGCACCATAGGGTCCATTCTGGTCCAATGCTGGGCCTGGTTTGTCTATTAAAGATGCATTGCGTAGGATCTTCTTTTTTCTCTTGACCTCATACTGTTACAATGTAACAAGAGTGTAATGTATATGAGAATCGAGAGCCTAGAATCAACCAGTCCTTAATTCTACTTTCCATGATGTACAATCTGGGTTTTCAATGGTTTCAATGAAGATGCTTAAAATTATGAATCCATTAGCCAGCCAGATGGACAGTTGACAAAAAGCAGATTTAATTGTCCTTACAGTACAGGTCTAGACCGTCTAGTTCTCGTGATTGTTTTTAGTTTTTTCAGGAATAATAGAATGAGGAAAGTGTTTGTCAGCTTAAGGTTACTGTTTCACATGCCTTTAGTTTTTTTTTGTGTCAAACTAACCACCTCCAAACCACAAATGGTAAACACTAACCAGTAACCAGAATATTACGTGCACAATGCATGCAACCTACAGTGGCATAATAATCACTATAACAGGTTATGTTATTAATGCTAGAATCTACAACTGCATCCGCATTGCGTTCGCTCCTTGGGGTGAAATGTTTCCAAAGAACCGAGGCACCTCGCTGAGTTGCAAAATCACTTTGCGGAGTCGCATTTGAGCGGCAGCACAACAAGGTTCACGCGGTCATAACATGTCCTCCTGACGAGGGACCCAAAATGCTATTGAATAAGAAAACAATGGTTCAAAACTAACCTGGTCAACGTTTGATGGAGAGAGAAATGACAACGGGTGATAAAACTAGAGCCAGTGTGAGAGAGATGCTGTCAACAGTCCCCAGGCTCCACACTAGTGCCCCGTCCTCAAAACCAACAGCCAGTTAATATTCAACTCAAAGCATTGACCTTACTCGCTACTAAATGTAAATATAACCACTCGTGAGGCCCTGGCGGTCAACTCTACAAATGATACGTTCATCACCAATGACCTGACCTGAGATACCTTCTGCCAGGGGGAGATTTAAAGCTCCAATCGTCAATTCAAATGTAAACCAAAAGGGTCGCCCCCGCCACTGAAAACTATGCTAGCGTTTTTGAGCAGTTATTCATTCTCAAATTGATCGAGTGAGCTCTTGATTCCAAGGACTTATGGTCCGTGGACCTGAAATTGTACTGGATTATTTTTTTTTTCTCATGTGAAATGTTTGTAAATATTGGGAGTAAAACAGGCCTGTAATTTTGAGTGATGACTGGTGGAGAAAATTCCAATTAGCAAATGTTCCATCTAAAAGTCTAACTATTCAACAACTATATAGTTGTAGCCTATACATACATATACAAATGATAGTGTACCAAACTACTACATCGTTCACAATGAAATAAGGTCAACTGAATCTACAAAAACAAAAAGCTACATTGTGAAAGATTATCACAATCTGAGTCTGAGATGTCACAGAGGGAAGTGGAGCAACAACTGAATTGACACAGAGCAAAGTGTGGGCGTGTTTGATTTAGTGACCAGAGGGCAGGCAAAAGCTCACAGCAGCCTGTGGGGTTTCTTTTAACAAGGGTGAACAACGACCGTAGAGTCGAGGGAAATAGTTTTAGATAGAATTTCTGGGAAAATGTGTAGTTTTGTAATGAATTGCTTTAACTGCCTGACCAAAAGTAGTTAACTACTGAAATATTACAGAATGTTGTTACCCATGAACTACTGCAACATAAAGTAGTAGTTAAACCAAGAATTGAATTATAGTTAACTTCTCCTCTACACTGTCTACATATAGACTGGGCAGGTGGCCACATGGCGCGTGAGTGTGAGGGGATTGTTGAGCTCATTGTACCCCGACGACGGCTTGGCGCTGACACTGTCTGTTGTTTTTTTAATATGCCTCCATGTGAGTTACAGAATTGAAGATGCAATAACGCCTATCCATCCGTTTAGAGTGTGCAAGGCCACATTGTTTGGTACAGATTGTTCTATTAACACAGATTATGGCCCCCTAACCCTATATTATACTTTTTATATATTTACTTGTAATGTTGCCAGTTCAGCCTATGTTGGATCAATGTAATGAGGAGGTGATTATAGATAAATACTATTTTGGTCTCATAGTTATGCGGCTCACCAGGCCAAAGCACAACAGTGTGGGTTTGAATCCTACTTACAACCTTTGTTGTCTGTCTGTCTGTCTGTCTGTCTGTCTGTCTGTCTGTCTGTCTGTCTGTCTCTGTCTCAATCTCTCTTGCTCTCTCTCTCTCTCTACCTCTCTCTCTCTCTCTACCCCCCTCTCTCTCTCTCTCCCCCTCTCTGCCCCCTCCAGGTCCAGCATGCTACTATAAAGACAGCCATCCTCCAGGTCCAGCACTATAAAGACAGCCATCCTCCAGGTCCAGCATGCTACTATAAAGACAGCCATCCTCCAAGTCCAGCATGCTACTATAAAGACAGCCATCCTCCAGGTCCAGCATGCCACTATAAAGACAGCCATCCTCCAGGTCCAGCATGCTACTATAAAGACAGCCATCCTCCAAGTCCAGCATGCTACTATAAAGACAGCCATCCTCCAAGTCCAGCATGCTACTATAAAGACAGCCATCCTCCAGGCCCAGCATGCTACTATAAAGACAGCCATCCTCCAGGCCCAGCATGCTACTATAAAGACAGCCATCCTCCAGGCCCAGCATGCTACTATAAAGACAGCCATCCTCCAGGTCCAGCACTATAAAGACAGCCATCCTCCAGGTCCAGCATGCTACTATAAAGACAGCCATCCTCCAAGTCCAGCATGCTACTATAAAGACAGCCATCCTCCAGGCCCAGCATGCTACTATAAAGACAGCCATCCTCCAGGTCCAGCATGCTACTATAAAGACAGCCATCCTCCAAGTCCAGCATGCTACTATAAAGACAGCCATCCTCCAAGTCCAGCATGCTACTATAAAGACAGCCATCCTCCAGGTCCAGCATGCTACTATAAAGACAGCCATCCTCCAGGCCCAGCATGCTACTATAAAGACAGCCATCCTCCAGGTCCAGCATGCTACTATAAAGACAGCCATCCTCCAGGCCCAGCATGCTACTATAAAGACAGCCATCCTCCAGGCCCAGCATGCTACTATAAAGACAGCCATCCTCCAGGCCCAGCATGCTACTATAAAGACAGCCATCCTCCAGGTCCAGCATGCTACTATAAAGACAGCCATCCTCCAGGTCCAGCATGCCACTATAAAGACAGCCATCCTCCAGGTCCAGCATGCTACTATAAAGACAGCCATCCTCCAGGTCCAGCATGCTACTATAAAGACAGCCATCCTCCAGGCCCAGCATGCTACTATAAAGACAGCCATCCTCCAGGTCCAGCATGCTACTACTGTATAAAGAGAACACAAATTAGTCAACAAGGCCTGGCCGTGTGGCAATAAAAGGAACTTGAACTTGAAGTAACACCTGTGCCAATTAACGAACCCTGGCACTGCTCCCTTGAGCCACTCCCATCCACCTCCCCCTGCAGCAGAGCCCAAACCACACCGCTATACCGTCAAAACTCTGAACAATATTGTGATATGATATTTGGGGCATATCGCCCAGCCCTAATTTGCAGGCAAGATGGAACAGAAATTTTGTCCAGGTGTGCTTGAGCTTGTGAAAAGGAGGCGCAGCAGTGTATCATCCTGCAACTAGGTTAGTCATAGACGACAAGAAAATACAAAATTAAAGAATTCATACTCTGTGAAACTTCCAGTAATGCTGATTCTCAAAAAGTAGCCCCTGGCAAACACCAGCTAACATGTCATGTTTAACCAAAGGAATGTTAGTCTCTGATAGGTGACAAGTAAAAACAAAAATTAAAAATTAAAAAACTGCTTGTCGCTGCTGTGAATAAATATAAAATTATATACCAGGGCGGCTGGGTGGCGCAGCGGACATTGCGCTCGTCACTAACGCAAGAGACACCGGGTTCGACTCCGGCTGTCTGCGTCGCCTCCGGCTTGGCCGGCCGTCATACTAACTCAATTGGCAAGAGTTAGCGGGTGGAAGTCGATGGGTGGTAATCTGGACATTGTGGACAGCGACTCCTACAGGTCGGTTGGGGGACGCCTGCACAGCAGAGACAGGAAATGGCGGGGGCAGTGTGATGCCCATGTTAGACTAGTGTTTTTGTGGTCGTTTTTTGAATACGCTTGAATACGTTTCATGTCCCTTTTACACAGAAATGCGTTTTTTGGCGTTTTTTGGCGGATACGTTGTGGCCCCTACTGAAACGCTAAATTGTGTTTTCCGTTTTTGAGCAGCGCCAAAACTCGCCGACAACAGTCGTGTAGCCTTCACGGAGCCGTTGTTGCGAAAACGCCCATGCGCAGTAGATACCATCTGCGTGCCCTTCCGGTGACAACAGAGTTTGTGTGTGTGGGTGTGTGTGTTTGGGACAGAGCTCCGTGTCCCAAATAGCTGCAGCTACCATGTGTTGTCAAGTTATTGTTATAAGGACCCCAGTCCAAGCTACAACAGTCTGCATTCCCTTAACAATTGTTTGTATTGAGCCGTATTGTATTGTACCCATTATGCAATATGTTAAATAAAGTTTACATCCATTCATTCTGCTAGCATTACCACTGGCTAACATGAGCTAGCGTTAGCTATCAGACCCTGTTAGCTCAAAGCTCCTCTTTCAACTTAACAAGCATTAAGCAAAATGGCCCAGTCATCTATTCACCTTAGTTTTGTTTCATCAACAAATGACAGGCAGAACACACAGTGAATGTATCCGTTTTGTTTATTGCACTTTTATTAGACTTTGCTGAAAAAGAAGTGCTGCATTGGGTAAACAGGCAAAGATGGTGGCGCCCGGCGCCGCCTTGTTGACTTTCTTTGCAGGAAGTGTATTGGCACATTCAAGTTCTGATTGGTTGAAATTGCCTTCATGTTCGCCACCTACTGCCACCTACTGCTTTGGCCAGGGGCGGACCTAGCACATTTGGCGCCCTAGGCGAGATTCACCACTTTTTTTTTTTTTGTATGGCTTTTGCCTCTTCATAGTTCTCTAACGTTAGTCTTTCTTTCCTCCCATGCTCAATTCTATAAACACTTGACCGATACCCATCAATGCACAGCGCTCTAGCATGTTCTGCCTGTGAACACCTAAAGCTGATCTCAGACCGACCGACTGTTTTAGATTTTTGGCTCATTTCCCCTTATGTTAGATTTTTTTTATGTAAAAATAATGGTTGCAGATATAGAGGGGAGGTGTACTACATCACGCCCCTGGCTTTGGCAGTGTACTACATCACTGTGCTCAGGTGACAAAAACGAAAGTGTGACTCGAGGCTGCTACGTTGCGGCGAAAACTCATCTGACAATGAAACGAAAATAAAAACGAAAGTCTAACCGCAGCCTCAGCCTCCTACACGTTACACCTCGCCAATGAGAGTCCGCGCTGGCAGGTGAAAAGATGTGACAGGCTGCCGGAGGGGACATGTGATGCAAGGCTTCTATCCTCTCTACAACCGGTCTGTGGGGGGCATATGCGAGCAACGTTCAAGACAGGGGAGGGGAGAATTGGCACGACAAATTGGGATGGGAGAAAAATAGAAAAAGAGGAGAAAAAGTGGATACAAAAAAATATATATATACACCAACCATGTAACCTTGTACCGTCTTTTACAAGTTCAAACCTGTTTGACGAGCAATGTTACTTACCCTTAGTATCTACTAGGGGTGTAAAGGTACACGTATCCGTACCGAACCGAACAAGTTTCAGTGTGTACCGTACCGAACGGCTGTGTAGGGTACCAAACGAATACAACGATATGTTAACCACTAACGACCGCCCACCGGGGGCTGTTTTTTTCACAATCTAATAATAATTTTTTTTTAAATGTATTCGATTATTCATTTCAATATAGAATATTCGTTGACAGCCCTACAAGTACAATTAGTTACTGCAAACATCACCCCTGAGTGGAACATGGAAAGCCAAACTTTCCCCCACTGTACCGAAAACCCGTACCGAACCTTGACTTCAAAATCGAGGTACGTACCGTACCGTGGTTTTTGTGTACCGTTACACCCCTAGTATCTGCTATTTTTGGTAACAATTAAAACACCTTGGAGCATCAAAAGTGAGTTGCGAGCCCCGCTTTGTTTCACTTACCCATGCCAGCACCCTTCCTGCTGACTTGTTGTACAGAACTTGTAAGTTGCTTTGGATAAAAGCATCAGCTAAATGACTAAATGTAAATGTGCAACCATTTAAAAAGCTCTTTAAAAGTGTCTCAGAAACGTGCTGGGTGCCAAATAAATGGCCAACCTAAATGGCCTGGCTATCAGTGGAGATTTAATCTCTTTTCTTTCTAATTCTCAAATGTCTGTCTTTGGGAGAACATTTTTATCGTTCACAAATATTGATTGACCTTTTTCACAGTGGCCATTTTGACCTGTCATAGCAGGGTAAACACACACAGGTCTAATACCACAGGTGTTGCAAATTACATTAATCATGGTTCCGTTCCATTCAAGTAAAACCTGTGTTTATCCTGCTGTAAGATGACCACTGTGAAAACGGTGGTCAGTCCTATTTACTCTAATGCACAAGAGTTGGATAATATCAGTGCTTGGTCGTCTAATGCAAAAAGAGCAGACAACATGCTTTCAAGAGAATCTACTGAGAAACTAAAGAGGATTTGAGACAGAAGCATATGACTTCTGTTTCTTTTTCAGTGTCAGTGTCGGTTCTAGTGCCAGTTGTAAAATGATATAGTTTTATTAAAATTATTTTTATTTAACGTTTATTTAACCAGGCAGGTCAATTAAGAACAGATTATTATATACAATGACAGCCTGGCGATAAAACAAAAGGGCCTCTCGAAGGGTAACAGGGAAAGGAAAATTAAAACACACAAGGTATGTAATACATGGAGCAGAACAGAAAAATTACAGTTAAGGCTGGGTGACATTGACATTTGCAGGTATGTGTAAACAACTCTGTGATAGAGTCCTTAAAAGTAGTTCCAACTGCTGGGAGCAGCAAATTGGAAGGAGGATTGACCAAAGGAACACAGGGAACATCCAGCAAGATATATCATTCTTCATTTCACATTATTTCACCAGCAGCGGTCATTTTATTTATAAATGTTTGCCGTGAGAGAGACGACTGCCGAGTATACGAGAAACACTGGGCCACGGTGAATGAGGGGGTGTATTTTTCTCGTTCTGACCGCCTCGTTCCAGCCATACGCCCACACAAGACCTTGGCACTGCTGCCATATTCTCACAAGGTAGCTTTGATTTGTTGTAGGGGTGCACCCGGGTGACTATTGATCGCAGAACCCCACAGCACATAGACATACTACTTACATCATAACATGACATTACATGTAAACAGGACAAAGGACTAGTACTACACACACAACACACACAGACATAATACTTACATCATAACATATAACGTTACAAGTAATCAGGACAAAGGACTAGAGACTTGAACTAGTACACACACACAATCCAAGCTCCAATATACAATAATCAACTATGTGAAATAACTAAAAATACTTAACTGTACACAACTATATGCCCACACATTTGTTCATACACACCTAATTTAACACCTAACTAAATTGATGTTGATACATAATGATATTATTGCAATGCATAGTCCCAATACCTCTGACGCCCCATGACCTTGTAATTGTAACTAACTTTTACAATCACATTAGAGTCTATGCCTGTATGACACTAGTTTAGGATTAGCATAACTTGTTTTTTTATTCTTAATTTTTTTTTTATCTTGTTCATGTACAGTGGGATTAAAGCTGGTTTGTGATCTATATTTGATAGGAAAGAAAAAAGGAATTACCGTATACAAATTTAAATGAGCACAGTTCGTTCTCTGAGAGGCGTAAAACAATACATGTTGAGAATGCATCTCACAACTAGAGGAATGTACTCAATCTAGTGCAGACCTCCACCGAAGCTTAAAGGTAGAGTATGTAATGCTGCCAAACAGCGCCATCTAGGCAAAAGAGCCCCGCTTGGTATTGCACTCTGTTGAATAATGTTTGTTTTATCGTCTCTCACATAAAATCAGCATCTGTTTCACAGCACGCAACCGACTCAGTGTCATGGAATTCTACAGCATTAATCGCCCACTGTAAAGCCTATAGACACGATGCACAGACAACAGTGTTATTTCAGGGTTGAGAATTTCCCACTTGAAATTCTGACTTCGAGGGCCGTTCCATTGAATGTTTCCTAGCAGGAGGTCAGATTGTTCCAGGATCCAACTTCAGTGGAATGCACCATTAGATTATGGAACTGATAAGGGGTGGAGTCTTGTCACTTGTATGGTAGAACTCTTTGCATAGGCCACTAACCTCGTTCCCAGTTTTATCTCCTCCGTGAGATAAAGACTGGTAAAGCACTACGGCCGAAAGTGTGAATTTCCTGTGTATGTACTTCCCCTGGAAGCTGCCTCCGAACGGACCAAACTTTTCCCGAATCCTGTCGGCAAACAAGCTAGAACGTCCCGGTCATGTAATAAATAAATTCTTCAGGCAAAGCCGTTGCAGTGGCTTAAACGAGGAAATATTGTGCACTTTACACGTTTCTATAATTGTTTTGTCGAAACCAGAAAGCCTGTAGCCGGTACTTCCGTTTTCACACTTTAGGAGGCATAGCTTTACCAGCCTAATAGGCCACTGAAGAGAATAACAGGTGCAGGGCCAACACTGGCCACAGGGTGGCAGCATAGGATACACCCTGTGTAGGGGGCAGCATGCGATAGGCCGCTACACTAAGCAGTGCTTCTCAAACTTTTTCTGTCAGGCCCCCCTTTGGCGGACCAAAATATTTTGCCCCCCCCCCCTCGCCCCAACAAAATAGTCATGAAATGGGCCATGTTTAAATTGATTGAAATAACACCAATATCGTGACCTTTCAAATTGGCCCTATATTTTGTTTTCAGAGCTGTCATGGATGAAAAGCCAGCTTCACACAGATACTGTATGTGGTGCTGAATGGTATCAACACCTTAACTGCTGCATCATGAGATACTTGGTGGGCCATGAGATGAGATACTTGGTACTCAGCACCACACTCTGAAACTAGCTCTCTAGGTGGTATCAGATGAGATTTCAAAGAGTTCTTCCAAGAGTTTGGATGGAGATGTGTCAGGAAGCTTTGTCTCAATGTTGTCTGTAAAGGTTTTTTTTATCCAGAGTAACTTGGTGATCCTTTTCTGTGTTTTATTAAATAATGATTTTCAGATTTTGAGAAATGGTATTTTCATGGAGAACAGTGCAGCTGCAACAGATAGCACTTTAGTGATAATTTTCGGCCCCCCCTGTCATGCCTCTGCGCCCCCCCCTGGGGGGCGCTCCCCCCACTTTGAGAAACACTGGGCTACAGTAATACTCTGACATTGGTTCTTCTGTGGTTCTCAGGTTATTCGTCATGTACCCAGACAACTTTTCTCTCTCAGAGTTGACTCAGATGTTTGGCTCTGTACCATTTGTCCAGCTTCTTTTCTTATGTGTCAATGTGTGGGTTGGACTTGGATCTCAGTGGGTATAGGAGAGGGATTTATATTGCTGGCCACACCTCAGGCTCTACCAAGGGAGGTCTGGAGAAATTCACAGTATATGGCGGCACGGTGGTGTAGTGGTTAATACTGTCCCACGATTCCCACTTGGGGACAAGGTTACCAGATACCCATGGGTGGGGTATCTCCCGGGCCTTTCTGCATATTCTCCCCGTGCTCGCAAGTGTTTCCCCACCAGAAAAAGAGATAAACCCAATGTAAAAACATGCAGAACAGCTGTCGCGTCCCTGACGAAGACTACTTGGATTGTTCCCAGGTGAGGCCCATCACCGCAACCCATGTCTGCTCCCAGCTGCCCTTGGAGGAAGGACGGCGGGATGGGTCAAGCGCTAGTGAGATCAAAAACAGCATTTTAAAGGTCCCCTGTCTTATAAATAGCATTTTCCAGTGTTTAGCATTGTTTTCTAGCAATGGGGGTTTGTATCAATGGGGTCTGTGTCTCTAATTCTCATTTTGGCGGATTGCTCCAATTCAGTTGAGACAATATCCTCCCCCAGTGAACTAAGGCCCTTGTTACACGCAGTGTTTTTGTGCTCGTTTTTATACGTTTTTGAATACGTTTGCTGTCCCTGTTACATAGAAATGCCGTTTTTTCCGGATACGTTGTGGCCCTACTGAAAACGCTAAATTGTGTTTTCCGTTTTGGAGTAGCGCCAAAACTCGCCGACAACATGTGTGTAATCTGCACGTAGCCGTTGTTGCGAAAACGCCCATACCATCTGCGTGCCCTTCCGGTGACAGCAGAGCTGTCCCAAATAGCTGCAGCTACCATGTGTTGTCAAGTTATTGTTATAAGGACCCCAGTCCAAGCTACAACAGTCTGCATTCCCTTAACAATTGTTTGTATTGAGCCGTATTGTATTGTACCCATTATGCAATATGTTAAATAAAGTTTACATCCATTCATTCTGCTAGCATTACCGATTGCATGAGCAGCTGGCTAACTCATCCAGAAATCTGGAAATCATCCAGAAACACAACATTTCATATCACTTTTATGCCGATGACTCCCAAATCTACCTTCCCCTCAACCCCTCTGACACAGCTAACCTAGACTCTCTTAAAAACTGTCTTAGGGACATAAAAAGCTGGATGGCCCTCAACTTCTTACAGCTAAATGAAAATAAAACGGAGATCATTTTGTTTGGCCCCCCCTCTTCCACCAAAACACTCTCCAACAGCCTAGGACAACTCTCCACCCACCTCAAACCCCACGTCAAGAGCCTGGGTGTAATCTTTGACCCAGAGCTCAAATTCGACCGGCAGGTAAATGCCGTAGTCAAGTCATGCTTCTTCCAACTCCGCAACATCAGTAAAATAAAACCAATCCTTTCACCCGTCGACCTGGAAACGGTAGTCAATGCATTCATCACTTCACGCCTTGACTACTGCAATGCCGTCTACACCGGCATCAGTCAGGCAGCCATGTCCCGCCTCAAAATGGTCCAGCACTCTGCAGCTAGGTTCCTTACCGGCACCAGAAAGAGAGAGCACATCACACCAGTCCTAGCCTCCCTACACTGGCTCCCAGTCCCACTTAGAATAGACTTCAAAATCCTCCTCCTCACCTTTAAGGCACTATCGGGTGCAGCACCCCTATACATCACCGAGCTCATCACCCCCTACGCAGCACCCAGGTCACTAAGATCCTCCAACCAGGCTCGGCTGGTCCCCCCCCGCACCAGACTCAAAAAGAGAGGCGATCGCTCCTTCAAGGCCGTGGCCCCCAAGCTATGGAACCAGCTTCCCCTGGAGATCCGATCTGCCCCCTCGCTGGAGACATGTAAGGCCCGTCTAAAAACCCACTTCTATTCCCTGGCCTTCAATAAACCCTGATTCTCCCACACCCTAACTCACACACTCCCATGTAATTTTATCCTGCCCCCTCCCTCTTGTATCTCTTCTTATGCTCCTCTGTCCCCTGTGTGCTACTGTACTTTGTGTTCGCCTATCCGTGTGTTGTCCTACTGTCCTATTCTCTGAATGTACTGTCTTGTCCTGCTGTGCCTTTTTGTATTTTTGTATTTGTGTATTTTATATTAGGACATTGATTTTAAGCTTTGATTGTACAGCACTTTGGTTGGCTCTTGTGCTTTTAAATGTGCTATATAAATAAATTACTTGACTTGACTTGACTTGACTAACGTTAGCTATTAGACCCTGTTAGCTCAGAGCTCCTCTTTCAATCTTAACAAGCATTAAACAAAATGGCCCAGTCATCTATTCACCTTTGTTTAATACACACGGCGTTGTCTCTAATGTTATCTAGCTACTGATAGCTCCCGATATCATCAGTTTGGTGCTGGCTAACTAGCGTGAGCTAACGTTAGCTTCTAGCCACAATGCTATACTGTTATAATGGCATATTCCATTCACGTTAGCATGCAGCTAACAATGTAGCTAACAACGTCACCGATCTTTTTTGAGACTAAACTATCCGCTCTTGGTGGTCACTTGTGTTGATGTTAGTTTTGTTTCATCAACAAATGAGAGGCAGAATACACAGTGAATGTATCCGTTTTGTTTATTGCACTTTTATTACACTTTGCTGAAAAAGAAGTGCTGCATTGGGTAAATAGGCAAAGATGGCGGCGCCCGCCTTGTTGACATTTTCTTTGCAGGAAGTGTATTGGCACATTCAAGTTCTGATTCGTTGAAAATTGCCTTCATGTTCGCCACCTACTGCCACCTACTGCTTTGGCAGTGTACTACATCACTGTGCTCAGGTGACAAAACGAAAAGTGTGACTCGCCTCCCGCTACGTTGCGGCGAAACTCATCTGAAAATGAAACGAAAGTCTAACCGCAGCCTAAGCCATTCTGATTTGACTCGCTATCCTACGTAGCAAGGAGCTGATCTGCATAACTAACGCCCCCTCTATGGTTGCAGCGCAACCATTCGCTCAACAGCAGAGCGAGTGGAAATACTGACACTTCCTCAAACGGGTTAACGTGGCGTGGGTGCCGACAGAGCGAGCGAGAGAACGAGCGAGCGAGCGAGAGGGAAAGACAGAGAGGGAGAGAGAGAGAGAGGGACAGGAGCACCACACACACACACACACACACTCCCGACTGCACATGCGGGGCAGGAGCTTCGCTCGGGGAAACATACACGCAGCTGCTCCCTGCTGCAAAATATCATTGCGCACGCTCCCGCGCGCGCGCCTGTATTCCGATCCGTGCAATAATATTCACAGGGGTATATATTGTCATTTGAAACAAGTTACCAATGCATTGTCCCGTGGGATTATGCCCCCCCATGGCGAAATTTATTAGCATCCCCCTCAATCTATCTATGTCTCTCTCTGGTGACTGTCACTCAAAGCGCTTATGGGCGGAGCCCAGCCCAAAACAGCTTGAAATCTTCAAGTGGAAAAATGCTGCTTTAGAGTACTTGATTAGAAATACAAAACAATGAATTTTTTTTTAAACCTTACAGATGTGTTCCATAGACTCACAGGAATTGTGTAAAGTTGCCCAAATAGTGAAAGGAATAGCAAGACACAGGACCTGCAACCAATGTTGTAAGCACTGATTGCTTGGGTTTGCAGAGTTTGCACTCTGTACTATAATTTTTATGTAAGGAGTTCTTAAATTGTGCTTACTATATAGTTTGTTTCTATTTATTGTTTTCCGTAATGTATTGGATAATAAGATATTGTGTTTTTCATTGCAAGGTGGGAGAAAGGGGTGGAGGGTGGAGGGCTTTTTATGACTGTGTTCAGCAGTACAGACAATATATGAATACGAGTGCTGAATATCGCTGCATTTCATTTATAACTTTTAAATAAAGGGTTTCTCTTGTAAAATGTACTTTTGTGAATGTGAGATTTTTTCTAAGATAATTACAGACGTCATGAAAAACAAAGCAGATCTCTGTAGTATTGAGAATTTAACAGAAATGTTACAACAAATATACTGGGTAAATTATTCTCCAAGAACCAAAATAACAGTTTAAGGACAGCTCCAAAACACATAGTGGTTTCACTATCAGGTCCACAGAAAAAGCAACTAGGCTAATATGAATGTAATTTCTTATTTCATAATAAGAAATAAGAAATAAGTTAAAGTTTCAAGTTCAAGTTTCTTTATTAGTTGTCATGCAGAAATAGAGAATACTTTTGTATGAAATGCTTCTTTCTGTTTTGCTCCTGAGAGTGTGCTAGATAAAATAAAAAATAGTATAAAATAGGTATAATATAAGTATAAAATAGAATAGAAAGTCAAGTACATTAAACAAGTGTAAACAAAACAAAAAATTTCAATATACATATATATACAGTATATACAATGTATACACAATGCAGAGCAGAGAAGGTAACTGAGTTACAACAAAATACAATAGCTTAGCTTGTGGTGCCACCTTGTGGTGGTGAGGTGCAATGAGGTGTGAGAGATGTGCAATCTCTTATCAATAAATATAAAGTGTTAAGTGTCTAATGTGAGTAAAGTGGGTGCTACAGTGAGTTGTTTATTTAAAGTGAGTGTGTACGTGTGGATGTGTGTGCTGTGGGTGAATTTGATGGTTTGTTACATAGTGTTATTGTTCATTGAGCATCCTGATGGCCTGGGGATAGAAGCTCCTTCTGAGTCTCTCTGTGCTTGCCATGAGACTCCGGTATCGCTTGCCTGACCGCAGCAGTTCAAAGAGGCAGTTGTTTGGGTGGCTGGGGTCTTTGATTATTCTCTTAGCCTTCCCCATGCAGCGCTTGTTGTAAATGTCTTGGAAAGTGGGAAGCCCCCCTCAAATTGTACGTTCGGCTGAACGGGCCGGGCCACTCTCTGTAGTCGGCTACGGTCTTGTGCAGTGCTATTCCCAAACCAGGAGGTGATATTGCCAGTCAGGATGCTCTCTATTGTGCATGAGTAGAAGTTCTTAAGGATCTTCTGACTCACTTGGAACTTCCTTAGGCGCCTAAGGAAGTAGAGGCGTTGCCGTGCCTTCTTGATAACACTGTCAATGTGTGTGGTCCATGTCAAGTCCTCGGATATGTGGACTCTGAGGTACTTAAAACTGTTCACTCTCTCAACCAGTGCCCCGTCGATGCTGAGGGGGCTGTAGTCCCTGACCCCCGACCTCCTAAATTCCACAATCATCTCTTTTGTTTTGCTGACGTTCAGGGAGAGGCTGTTCTCTTGACACCATCCCGCTAGAACCTTTACCTCTTCCAGGTAGGCCCTCTCGTCGTTTGCAGAGATCAGGCCCACCACTACTGTGTCGTCAGGAAATTTGATGATTGTGTTGTTGTTCCGCTGTGCCACACAGTCATGTGTTTACAGGGAGTAGAGGAGGGGACTCAGAACACAGCCCTGGGGGGCCCCTATGTTGAGAGTGATGGATGAGGAGGTGCAGTTGCCTCCTCTCACCACCTGGGGTCTGCCAGTCAGGAAGTCCAAGACCCACTGGCAGAGGTCATAGTTCAAGCCCAGGTCCCTGAGCTTGGCTATGAGTTTGGAGGGGACTATGGTATTGAATGCTGAGCTGTAGTCGATAAATAGCATTCTCACATAGTTCCCCTGCCTCTTGTCCAGGTGTGATGCTGCTGTGTGCAGCACATGGGCTATGGCGTCCTCCGTGGACCTGTTGGGGCGATATGCAAATTGCAGGGGGTCCAGGTTGATGGGGAGGGAGGAACAGATATAGCCCTTCAAAGCACTTCATGGCTATGGAGGTGAGAGCTACAGGGCGGTAGTCGTTGAGGAAAGCGGGCTTGGATTTTTTGGGTACAGGGATAATGGTGGACTTCTTCAGACAGGTGGGGATGACAATGATATTGCTGGATAGCATCAATGGAGACGTTTGAAACAGAAATCTTGAGGTTTGTTTGTGATTAAGTAGGCCTATCTTGAAGATAAGCAGCGATGCAGTGGTGGGCATACGTGGTCAAACGACGTTTAGGCTACATCACTCAGGCAGAAGTGCGCGCATCCTATTATTATGCAAAGTCTAGGTGATAAGTGCCGGCCATGTGGCGTTTGGCCTTGGCCCATATTACGACTGCACCACTGAAGATAAGGTCCAAACCTTTTTTCCCCGTTTTCTCCATCTAAATGGTCCAAGTTCAGTATAGAAGCATTGGGGGTAAAGACGATCCCAAATTCAAGCTTAGTCAGTTGAATGGTCCCCATCTGCAAGCTAGGCAAGTGCCATTTTGCATCAATAGATGCAGAGATCACCATTTTGACTCCATAGAGTCAAGTAAGCTAGAGGTTTTAGAGTGTAGTAACCCATAGACGGTCACCTGAGGTCAACCATTATGGCCTTGTTACGCAGTTAAGTCAATACAGAGGCCCCCACTATTTTGGTGCAATAAGTTACCTTTGTCATAATGCAGTAATGCAGGGTTTATATTGGGGACAAAGTACTTCCCAGGACTGTGATCACCCCACCAGTCTTCTTGTGGAACATGGGAGCAATCCTCTGTTGGAAATATTAATTAAATATGAATGAAATGGAAATAAAATTCGATAAGTATACATTTTTATGTGTTGCTATTTGTGTTATTAATTGGTTCAATAGCCGGCAAATCCTGCTGCTAGCTCTGTTCTACGTTCTGCGCTAATAAACCATCACCACAAAAAAGAAAACAAAATAATAAGGTAAGTCGTTCAGCTCCTGGAAAGGAATGGAGCCATATGACCCGGCTCTCTTAGGGGAAACGCAATTAGGCATCTCTGAGTGCTCTTAGTGGTCTATGGTGCAGCTTCAGACATTATACTTGATGATGACATCACAATTTCAACATCTAACACTCTAGTTGGGGGATTTTGGAGAGAGTTGTTCATGTTCACTAATATTTTGGACCAACTTAGACCATAGGAATAACATGTATGAATTTGTAATGATGTGATCTATTTAAATGCTGCACACTGTGCAGCTACACCATACAGCATTGCATAATGTATTCTGTCATATATTCTGTTATGTACCGGTATACAGCATAAGTGTTACAAAGGATCAGATTAAACCGAATATATATATTTATTGATTGATATATATTGCATAGTATTTGTATATAGTTTGATATCCCTTGTATATTCCTTGTACATATACACGGAATATCCCTTTAGCCTACTACAGACCATAATATTTCATTCTCCTATTGGACAGCGGTCCACAGGCGCCAGAGCCATGCCTCCGGAGTCAGGTTCAAAGTCACCGTCAAGACATGTCTGTGCATGCCCGGCCTTGCCCAGGGATACGAGACAGAAATGTCGTTGGCACTAGTTTGTTCACCGTGCATATAAATATGGCGCAGGTGAATACAGAAGCGCTTAGTCTAAGAGTTACCCAATAAGTTGAAGCCTCACCCACGATACTCCGTGCGGTGAAGTATGGCCTGTTTGGCCCCAGAATAGAGCATTGAGACCGCGTGCGAATTAATAACTGAATTGTCAGAGTTTGGCGCTATACCGTTGAGTGCGACATATTTCTATTAAGTCAGTAATAGTCTATTTGTGTATAGTGTATCGTGCGGCTAAAGTTCTACAGTGACCAGCATCACCAACGCTTCCTCGTACCAGCTAGAGTTCTTATCCAGGCTGGGCTGCTTTCATGGCGCTTTCACCCGAGGAGACCTAGACGAGAACCGTGTGGACATGTACACTGGATTAATCTACCCGACGACTACATAGCCCTTTGCGGCTGGATTATATTTGTTTTGGTCCTGTGATTTATGGAGCGGAGAATCGCCGACGCCTGCACGTGTTGGATTTACCCTGTGAGGAGCCAAGTCGAGTCCGCGCCTCAGAGAGCCTGAGGCCGGCTAGCTTTCTTCACTGTGGAGCTACAGTCTACGGAGAACAGCTGTATTCGTCTGTGGATCAAGAGGCTATTGCACCGTCTCCTGTACTTGGAGTCTCCTTAGTCATCGTTGACCAGACTCTCTACTACCGACAGATCCTCTACCCCTGCTGGCTTACAACCAGGGGGACCCTTCCAGTATCTCCCGCTATATATTACTAGTGTACCATAGATATAATTCCCTAAGATTCAGGTTGTATAATTACCTCCTGCGTAACCAGAGAATGGACATTCATTGTTGATTTGCCTACGCACATTCCTTTGCCTTACAAGTGCATTCAAAGTATAATAGAGAAGTATTATGTACCTTTTGCTGCAATAAATACTTAAAGACAACTTTGTGTAGAACCGGTTCATTGTGGGAAGTGTTCATTATATTTATATATCATGTACTGTATGGCCAGTAATTAAAGTACATAAAGCGGTAGTGGTTTAATGATACCATACTTATCAATACAGTCAGGGAATTGTACCCCTCAGTTACAATTGGTCCTTCGAGCCGGAGGGTAACTAGTGTAATATTAATATAGTGGTATTAATATTGACATGGCCTATGATGAACACTCCACAAAACGGTTCTCCTAAAGTAGATCGCCCGCAGCGTAGACGGCAGACACCTCAGTACTTAGAGGATTACGTTGCCAATATACTACCTAGCTTTCTACAGACGGTAAACGCGGAAAAAGTAGATAGTAAAATTATGTCCGACCCTATCGCCCAGGCTACCCCGCCAATAGAGGCCCTAGTGGGTTCTAACGTAACTGACCAAGCTCACGGTAGGGACCAGGAGGGACCTGACACGACTTTACCCCCCGCCAAGACCGAAGAAGTAGTCCCCGGAGAGCTCCAGGATAAAGACAGCCCTCCAGGGATGGAACTCTACCCGCTACAAGAAGAGGAGAGCACCCCGGAGATGGATCTCCAGGACTCGCCACAGGAGAACAGATCTCCAACGAGTACTGCCAGGAGCGGATCACCTCAACCAGCGTCTTCCCCCAGCGAGGCGGACAAGATGCTGGCACAGGCATTCCTCGCCAGCCTAGCAGCCTCAACAGAGCGCGATCGACTCCAAGCACAGACGCTTAGTGAGCGCGAACATTCTTCCATGGAAAGAGAACGCCTTCAGGCGCAGCAACGGAGCGAAGAAGATCGTATACGTCTAGAGATTAGACGCCTTCAGACGGAAGAGAATATGGTAAGGGACCGGGCCGAAGCCCAGCGCGCCGCCGCCGGTGCCCAAAGAGAAGCAGAGCGCGACCTCGCTCTCACCAAGCGCGAAGCCGAGTGCGACCGATTACAAGCGCAGATAATGGAGCAGCTGATCACCAGGGCAACACCCCCTCCCTCCGCACGGGGTTCCAGGGCCTCGTCAAGACAAGGGTCAAGGGCACCCTCCCCTACCCGATCAAGCGACCCTGAGCCCGACCACCAGAGAGAGCCTATACCCCCCTCCGAACTCCTTCCCCGACCGGTCCACGCGAGACCCAGCTACAGGGAAGAAACGGTCTACACCGCGGAGAGGCTAAATAGACGACTACAGGATCTAGAGGACCTGCCAGAGGAAGAAGAAGAGGGAGAGGAGGAGAGTCAAGCCCGACAGCAGCACAGTACTCCACAGGACCAGGAGGTCCAGTACAGCCCAGGCTCTACCCCCGCGGCTCTGCGCTACAGACCCCCGACTCAATTCACGGGTGAGCTTGACGCACGACCAGCCCCGAGGAATAGCACCTGGATACGCGGGCCATGGTACCCAGCAGGTACCAGCCCACCAAGAGGCGTAAGAGGAGACTCGCCTAGGAGGCCTCTCTTCCAACGCTCACCGATGTGCCAGCCATCCATGGCATCATACATTGGCACACCGACGTTTCCGGACTTCACCCACGAGAACAGAGCACAGTACACGGAGCTACGAATGTGCTTAGAGACAATGATGTCCGATGTAGCTGATGAACCGTACAAGTATGCTATCCTACTGAAGCACCTCAAGGTGCCCCGAGCGCACAATATAGCGCTGGCCTATGCCACCTCTACTACCCCATACACAGCGGCTCTAGCAGCACTCGACCAAAGATATGGACGCATATGGGACTACGTAATACAAGAGATAAGGCATATTGACCGCCTACCCCCAGCCACAGACAATCGCTCACTAGATGACCTGTCTATCAAGGTACAATCCCTGGTAGGGATGCTGGGGGCGCAAAGAGAAAAGGGTATGCACGAACTGTACGCGAACTCTAATGTCGAGAGGATTTTAGAGAAGCTTCCGCCCGCCCGACAAGAGCGCTTCAGGCGGCAAAAAGACCACCGTGATCCTAACGGTCCCGAGCCATCCCTCCTAGACCTAGCCGACTTCCTGGCGAGAGAAGTCAACAGCCTACGGTTGGATACGTTCATGCGGAGCACCCCAAGCTCCAGAGAGGGACCTAGGAGAGCAAACGATGGCCGAAGATTGGTGACCGTCATGCACCAATCAGAATCAGTACCGAGCAGCAAGAACCACAGTACCCCCTCGATGAAAGAGAAGTGGAAGATGGTGTGCCCGTACTGCGAAAAGGAACACTGGTTGTCACAATGTGACACGTTCAAGAAGATGACCGCCGACGAGGTGAGTCAATGGATAAAGTCCAACCGACGCTGTTACCGATGTGCGCGCAGTCACATGGCAGCCGATTGCCGCTTAAAGAAGAGATGTAGTCGGTGTGACGGAGCCCACCTAGATGTCCTACACGACAGTAACAGAAGAAAGCCTGCACCCTCAAGCAGCACAAAGGCAAGTGTTATGTACATTGACCCCGCCAGCAGCGGGGGCGCCCGGGTGCTTTTAAAGGTGGTCCGCGTAACACTGAGTTACCAAGATAAGGTCATGGACACTTACGCCGTCCTTGACGACGGGTCAGAGAAGACCCTTCTCCTCGCGTCCGCTGCGGCCCAGCTGGGGCTGCGGGGGAGCGAAAACCAGATGACGATTCGGACAATAAGAAGAGATCTAAAGACGATAAAGGGTGAGAATGTCTCCTTCACTATCGCAGCAAGCGGGCAGCCAGAGAGACGGTATAGGATTACTAATGCTTTCACCAGCCAAGAAATAGGCCTGTCGCAGTACACCTACCCCATCGCCAAGCTGATGGATAAATATGTGCACCTGCGTCAACTACCTATACCGCTCATAGACGGTGCCACCCCGACCCTGCTGATAGGCTCCGACCATGCAGACCTCATCGTCCCGATTGACCGGGTCCACACAGGGCCCAGAGGCTGTCCTGCAGCAGTCGAGACCCGCCTAGGATGGACATTACAAGGCCCCCTCGCTAAGTCTCTTAACCGAACAGCAGCCACTAACTGCCTCCACTCCAGAGTGACAGAAGAAGACACCACCCTCCTACAGCATGTCGAGAGGCTATGGACACTAGAGACAATGCCCTTTAAGAACGAAAAGAAAGACATTCGTTCCAAGGAAGACATTTACGCTATAGCACTCCTCGAGCAGGGGACAAAGAGAGTCAAAGTCAACGGAGTGATGAGATACGCAACTCCACTCCTGAGGCGAGAGGGTATGCCTACCTTCCACGCCCCAAAAGAAGCGACGGAGCGGTATCTATTGAACACAGAGCGGCGCCTAGCCAGAGACCCCGCTCAAGAGACTGTGTACCGCGCTGAGATTAACAAGCTAATCACAGCGGGACACATAAAGAAAATTGACATTAAAGAGGCCGATCAGACGACCGAATCATGGTACGTGCCGCACCACAAAGTCCACCACAACGGCAAGGATCGTATTGTGTTCAACTGCAGCTACCAGATCGGATCACAAAATCTGAATAAAGAGCTCTTGCCCGGCCCAACACTCGGCCCCTCTCTACTAGGCGTGTTACTACGTTTCCGCCAAGACAAGGTGGCCATCAGCGGCGACATCAAAGGGATGTTCCTGCAGGTGAGACTAGTGGAGGAGGACAAGCCCCTGCTGCGGTTCCTATGGAGAGAGAGGATCGGGGATGAGCAACCAGCCATCTATCAATGGGAAGTCCTCCCTTTCGGAACCACATGCAGCCCATGCTGTGCTACGTTTGCACTGCAAAAACACGTCGCAGAGGACCCAGCAGCTGATGAAGAGGTCCGACAAAGTGTAGGAAATAGTTTCTACGTGGACAACTGTCTGCAAAGCGTCTCGACGCCAGAAGAAGCCGAGGCCCTTCTACTCAAGCTCCGCGCCTCCCTGATCAAAGGCGGCTTTGATCTCAGGCAGTGGGCCAGCAGCGACCCGCAAGTATTGCGCAGCCTCTCCCCCGAGGACAAGGCAGCAAGCAGCGAGACCTGGATGGCGACCATCCCAGGAGAAGCCCAAGAAATGACATTAGGACTAGTCTGGCGCTTCAAAACAGACTCGCTCCATTATAAACACACACCCCTGACCAAGGAGCAGGGAAGGTCGACTGCACTACCGACCACCAGACGGAGTGTATACAGAACACTCGCCAGACAATATGACCCGTTGGGATGTATTCTACCTTACACCACCAGGGCAAAGATGATTGTAAGAGCGTTATGGGACAAGGACCAGGGCTGGGACGACCCCATACCCGAACACCTTGCATCCACATGGAGAGAGTGGGAGACGGAACTCAGCTCACTCCCAGGTGTCAACATACGCCGCAGCTACTTCCCACCCACAGTGAGGCCGGAGACGTGCCAGATGGACCTGCACGTCTTCAGCGACGCCTCCGAAGTAGCCTACGGTTCGGTGGCCTACTTGCGTGCCCGAGAGGAGGGAGGAGAAATACATACTGCTTTCATCCTGGCTCGCTCAAGAATAGCCCCACGAAAGCAACAATCTATCCCGCGTCTAGAGCTCTGCGCAGCCCTAGCAGGAGCGCAACTCGCCACGTTAATCCAACGTGAACTCACCATTCCGGTGCAAAGAACAATCTTGTGGTCAGACTCCACGACAGTACTCACATGGATCCGGTCTGATTCGTGCAGATACAAGGTCTTCATGGGAGTCAGAGTCACAGAGATTCAAGATTTAACAGAAGTAGCAAGCTGGAGGTATGTGGACACAAAACACAACCCAGCTGACGTCATCACCCGGGGAATATCCCTGGATGACCTCACCCGTCACAACCTATACAGTGACGGGCCAGAGTTCCTCAAGCTCCCGGAAGAAGAGTGGCCTACACCCACCCCACGGGAAGCGAGTAAAGAGGAGGCCGAAAACAAGAAATCTATGTTCTGTGGATTGAACACACTCGTCTCCACAGACCCCGACATAGACGATTGCCTCACCCTGGAGAGTGCGCAGCTAAAGACATTCCTGTGGCACCACCCAGAGGTTCAGCTCACTACAGCAGCTGACTACGAAGAAGCAGAACTTCTTCTACTACAACGAGCCCAGAGAGACTCGTTCCCCGATGAGCTAGACTGTCTACAGGGAGCAAAGCCCGTCCCATCAGACAGCAGACTGCTCCACCTAGCCCCCGAGAGAGACGCCCATGGTCTCATCAGAGTGGGTGGTCGTCTGCGTAGAGCTCCAGACTTACCGGATGACGTCAAGTACCCGATAGTCTTAAACAGCCGACACAAGGTCACAGAGCTGATCATAAAGAAATACGACGAGGATGTGCATCACGCCGGGGCAGAGAGAGTCTTCGCGGAGATCAGACGTCGTTATTGGATACTGCAAGGGAGAGAAGCAGTGCGGCGCTTCCAGCGAACCTGTCTAGACTGCCGTAAGTGGCGAGCGCAGCCCAGTATACCCCGGATGGCTGACCTACCTCCCTGTCGCCTCCGACTCGGCGACAAGCCTTTTCACTCCACCGGTATGGACTGTTTCGGCCCGCTGTATATACAGAAAGGAAGAGGAACCGAGAAGCGGTGGGGTATTGTATTCAAATGCATGACCACCCGAGCGATGCATATAGAACTCCTTCCAACCATGAGCACAGACTCATTCCTTATGGCCTTCCGAAGATTCACATCGCGGAAAGGCAAACCGTCTATATTATTGTCTGATCACAGGACAAACTTCAAAGGCGGAGAAAGAGAGCTGAGAGAGAGCTTCCAAGCTATGGGCCCAGAACTTAAGACCCACCTCGCTCCATCCCAGATTGACTTCCAGTTTAATCCCCCGAACGCACCTCACTTCGGTGGAACTTGGGAACGAGAAGTACGTTCAATAAAGACAGCCCTGTACGCCGTGCTTGGGGCCCAGACCGTGGCGGAAGAAGTCCTAATGACAGTCCTCACGGAGATCGAGGGAGTATTGAACTCAAAGCCCCTCGGTTACGTCTCAAGTGATGTAGCAGATGTCGACCCAGTCACCCCCAACACACTATTGATGGGGCGGCTGGACCCCGCGCTACCACAGACAATGTACAGGCCTGAAGAAGCGAACGGCCGAAGAATGTGGAGGTACAGTCAAGTATTGGCTGACAAGTTTTGGAACAGCTTCCTACTCCACTATCTACCGTCTCTACAGACCCGCCAGAAATTGGTGAACGAGAGAGACAATTTGACAGAAGGAACAGTCGTCATGATTATCGACCAGTCACTACCCCGAGCTGTGTGGCCGGCTGGCCGCGTAAGCAAAGTGATCACCGGTGCCGACAGAAAGGTCCGAGCAGCCGAAGTGCTCGTCCAAGGACGGATCTACACCCGACCCGTGGCGAGGCTAATAGAACTGCCAAGGCTCCCCGATACTATCGATGACGACCATGACCCCATGACTTTGTGAACTGACCGACCCCTCACAACAGACATTGAGTAGTGGACAGTGCGGTTAATCTGTCTCTGCTTAGCTAATTAGGTGGGACTAATTAGGGAGCGGCTGTTACAAAGGATCAGATTAAACCGAATATATATATTTATTGATTGATATATATTGCATAGTATTTGTATATCGTTTGATATCCCTTGTATATTCCTTGTACATATACACGGAATATCCCTTTAGCCTACTACAGACCATAATATTTCATTCTCCTATTGGACAGCGGTCCACAGGCGCCAGAGCCATGCCTCCGGAGTCAGGTTCAAAGTCACCGTCAAGACATGTCTGTGCATGCCCGGCCTTGCCCAGGGATACAAGACAGAAATGTCGTTGGCACTAGTTTGTTCACCGTGCATATAAATATGGCGCAGGTGAATACAGAAGCGCTTAGTCTAAGAGTTACCCAATAAGTTGAAGCCTCACCCACGATACTCCGTGCGGTGAAGTATGGCCTGTTTGGCCCCAGAATAGAGCATTGAGACCGCGTGCGAATTAATAACTGAATTGTCAGAGTTTGGCGCTATACCGTCGAGTGCGACATATTTCTATTAAGTCAGTAATAGTCTATTTGTGTATAGTGTATCGTGCGGCTAAAGTTCTACAGTGACCAGCATCACCAACGCTTCCTCGTACCAGCTAGAGTTCTTATCCAGGCTGGGCTGCTTTCATGGCGCTTTCACCCGAGGAGACCTAGACGAGAACCGTGTGGACATGTACACTGGATTAATCTACCCGACGACTACATAGCCCTTTGCGGCTGGATTGTATTTGTTTTGGTCCTGTGATTTATGGAGCGGAGAATCGCCGACGCCTGCACGTGTTGGATTTACCCTGTGAGGAGCCAAGTCGAGTCCGCGCCTCAGAGAGCCTGAGGCCGGCTAGCTTTCTTCACTGTGGAGCTACAGTCTACGGAGAACAGCTGTATTCGTCTGTGGATCAAGAGGCTATTGCACCGTCTCCTGTACTTGGAGTCTCCTTAGTCATCGTTGACCAGACTCTCTACTACCGACAGATCCTCTACCCCTGCTGGCTTACAACCAGGGGGACCCTTCCAGTATCTCCCGCTATATATTACTAGTGTACCATAGATATAATTCCCTAAGATTCAGGTTGTATAATTACCTCCTGCGTAACCAGAGAATGGACATTCATTGTTGATTTGCCTACGCACATTCCTTTGCCTTACAAGTGTATTCAAAGTATAATAGAGAAGTATTATGTACCTTTTGCTGCAATAAATACTTAAAGACAACTTTGTGTAGAACCGGTTCATTGTGGGAAGTGTTCATTATATTTATATATCATGTACTGTATGGCCAGTAATTAAAGTACATAAAGCGGTAGTGGTTTAATGATACCATACTTATCAATACAGTCAGGGAATTGTACCCCTCAGTTACAATAAGCATTATATAATGTATTGATAATTCAACATTAGACTTTTAGAATATTGCCAGCATCCCTGCTGTCAAGCCGACAATAACATTTACATTTACATTTTGTTTGTCATATAGCTGACGCTTTTATCCAAAGTGACTTACAAGTTCTGTACAACGAGTCAGCAGTAAGGGTACAACTCTTACAAGTGAGTAACAATGTTCATCAAACAGTGCTGAAACTTGGGTGCTACAGTGTTGAGTGCATAGTAGTAAAGACATATTAGTAGGGCTGACCCCTATTAGTCGATTAGTCGATTAATCGGTCGAAAGGAGCCGTAGTCGACTGCCAACCTCTTAGTCGAATAAAAAAATAAATAAAAAAAATTATAACTTTTTTTTTATTTATTTTTGTTGTCATTCTTTCCAAAAGAAAAGAGGCGTAGAAGCGTGGCTAACGCTAATGGCACGCATACCAGAGACTAACTGCCTAAGGGCCCGCGTCCACTTGGCGCATATTTCTGACCGCACGCATCTGTTTTCAATGTATTCCAATGGGGAGGGAGTGCATGCGGCCGCATGCGGCCGCCTCTAGGAAGTGCGCTGCCGTCGGCTTCTTTTCTCAGCTTTTTTGTGCGGTCGAAAGTTGAAACTTTCTCAACTTTCAGAGCGATGCGCTGGGCTCATTTTCAGACAACCAATCACAGCCATTCATCTACCACTCTGTTTGTAACCTGACACCGGAGCTGCCTGCCTGTCTGGCTGTCTCCCACAGACCATTGAGATTCGCGACAAAACTAATAATAATAACTACACGAATACACTACTAAAAAGCTAATAAAAAGCAAAGGGCGAACTGTGGTGTCAGGCAATAACTATATATATAATTAATATACAATAAAGTTATTCAAATATGCTATAATATGTGCAAAACCGCGGCATGGCTGTAGATTTATTTCTGTCATCTACAAGATGCGCTGCATGCCAGCGCTGCCGGCGCACTCCCAGCATGTTTCACGGAGAAATATGCGCTAGGTGGACGCGGGCCCTAAGAAAACAGGCACAGAGGCACTGCAAGAGGATTTCACCCATCTAATGAACACACTAGACTAGACAAATATCAAGATTAGTGGACCAATTGCATGCTTTTGCCGAGGACAAGAAGCCTTCAGTCGACTCCTTCAGACATTAAGCACCCCCACAGCCCAAATGGAATGATAAAAAAATATATATTATACTTTTATTTTTTTTTGTCGACTAATAGTCAACTAACGGCAAATTTTGGCCAATCATAGTCGACTATCCAAATCCTTAGTCGGGGACAGCCCTACATATTAGTATAGTAGTAGGAACTTGGAAGAGTGCATGATAGTATAAGACAGTAATAAGGTAGGGCGGCTGGGCGGCGCAGCGGACATTGCGCTCGTCACCAACGCAAGAGACACCGGTCTCGAATTCGGCTGTCAGCGTTGCCTCCGGCTTGGGCCGGCCGTCATACTGACTCAATTGGCAGAGTCAGCGGGAGGGAAGTCGATGGGTGGTAATCTGGTTGTTGTAAACAGCGACTCCTACAGGTCGTCAGGGCGCCTGCACAGCAAAGACAGGAGATGGCGGGGGCAGTGTGAGCCTCCCACACGTTACACCTCGCCAATGAGGGTCCGCGCTGGCAGGTGAAAAGAAGTGGCTGGCTGCCTCCACATGTATCGGAGGGGACATGTGATGGGCTTCTACCCTCCCTACGACCGGCCAGTGGGGGGCACATGCGAGCAACGATCAGGACAGGGGAGGGAGAATTGGCACGAGATGAAATTCACAAAAAAATAATTAATAAAAAAGGGGGAGAAAAAGTAGGTAAAAAAAAGACAGTAATAAGGTTATTGTTTTTTTTTACTGAGACAAATCAGTAACAAGTCGACACATAGTGGTCGGAGATTGTACTTTTAAATGCAGAAAAAGAAGGAAGAACCTTTGGCTTCAGAGTCAGTTGTAGGGCATTCCAAGCATCAAAGGAAAAGGCAGTTTTTCCTAGTTCAGAGAGTTTGCGAGTAGGCAGAGGAGAACTAGGATGTTGCATCCTTGTTCCCTTCTCTTCCTGACTCCCTTTTATCGTGACACAGACATGCTATCCTGTAGTGGGGGGACGGCGTGTGTATTTCACACATCGGTGTGATCGGGTTGGTCTGTCAGCGCTAGAGCAGAGGACATCACAGTAGGTAGAGTTCCACTGCACCCACGTTTGCTGGACAGACTAAGCTATAAAACGTTTTGGTGATACTTCATTGAATGCCGCCTTCACACTACTGACCGATGTGTTAAAATGCTGCTGCAGACCGGGTACAGAATGAATCCCGATCAACTTCCACAGACGCTCATTCTCCTTTCACCTGATGAACTTTGCACTGCAAAGAAAAGTCTGCAGGAATCAATGGATCTCGTACTACAATGAGGCCCGTGGGCCAGATACAGCCCTTTTGAAATGTTCTATGGTCCACTGCCTGCAAATTTGGGGCACATTACAGATTGAATTTAGTCCTCGATAGAGATGGATTAAACAGCAACTGAGTGTGAGAATTGCGCACCATGAGGTGTATAGGAGCGTAAATACATTTAAGGTTATCGAGCAGTTCGCATCACCCCGGTTACTAAAAGCAAACCCCTTCTCCACAAAGTATTTACACAAAACAACCTCTGCATTTAGATTCCGACAGGGCAAAATCCATAATCAAACCCTTAACTCATTCAACGCCATAGCCAGCGCCCATCTCTGCTCTCTAGCACCAGCTTTCCATTGCCTATTTTCACGACATTTCACGATCTTTGTGGATCTATTGTATATTCTATATATATATGTTTTTTTTTATCTCTCTTTCTCAGATTTTTTCTCTGTTTTCTCCCCGTCCCAATTTAGTCGTTGTGCCAATTCCCCCCTCTCCCCTACCTGGTTGTTGTGCGCATGTTCTCCTACTGGTCAGTACAAGGGAACCCTGAAATATCTGCACGCTTCCTCCGACACGTGCGGCGACAGCCAGTGGCTCTCTTCTCACCTGGCAGCGAGGCCTCTCATTGGTGAAGTGTAACACGTGGGAGGTCACGCTGCCTTCCTCAAGTCCTGCCTCCGCTGAGCAAGCGCCCAGACCTGACCTGTAGGCGTCGCTTTCCACAACACCAGTTTCCCACCCACGGCTTCCCTCCCCCTAACCCAGCCAAACGAGTTAGTATAGTGATCAGCCCAAGCCAAGGCAATGCTGACTCCGGTATATTCTATATTATAGCTATGGCGAAAATAGTGCAGCTCATTTGACATTAACTGGGGAGTGGATTGCTGTTGTAGAATGCTGACATTGTTTTCCTTTGTGTGTGTGTGTGCCTTTTTGATTTTGAACTCTCAATGTCCAAGTTTCTCAAGTTTCTCAAGTTTCTTTAATAGTTGTCATACAGAAGTACAGAATACTTTCATACAAAATGCTTCTTACTGTTACGCTCCAGAGACTGTGCTAGACAAGATAGTATCAAATAACATAGTATAGCATGTAATTTAGAAGAAGAAAATGAGGTCACAGTGTTCGGTATAGACATATGTACAATGTTCTGAGTTACCATATAATATACAATACTATGCAGTGTACTAATGTACAGTACTATATAGTGCAAAGCAGAAATGGGATGAGGTACAATTTAGGTACAATTTACAGTAAGGTGTACGAGTTGTAGTGCAATCCTTCATCAATAAATATAAAGTGTGGGGAGTGGGTGCTACAGTGTGTTTGTTTAAAGTGGGTGTGTGCTATAAAGTGTGTGGAGTGGGTGCTACAGTGTGTTTGTTTAAAGTGAGTGTGTGCGTGTGGATGTGTGTGCTATGTGCGTTTGGTGGTTGTTGTTGTGTAGTGTTCATTGTTCGTTTAGCAGCCTGATGGCCTGGGGATAGAAGCTTCTTCTGAGTCTTTCTGTGCTCGCCTTGAGACTCCGGTATCGCTTGCCTGACCGCAGCAGTTCAAAGAGGCAGTTGTTCGGGTGACTGGAGTCTTTAATGATTCTCTTAGCCTTGCCCTTGCGACGCTTGTTGTAAATGTTCTGGAGGGTGGGGAGCCCCCCTCCAATTGTGCGTTCGGCTGAACGTGTCACTCTTTGTAGTCTGCTTCGGTCTTGTGCAGTGCTATTCCCAAACCAGGAGGTGATGTTGCCGGTCAAGATGCTCTCTATTGTACATGAGTAGAAGTTCTTAAGGATCTTCTGACTGACTTGGAACTTCCTTAGGCGCCTGAGGAAGTAGAGGCGTTGTCGTGCCTTCTTCACAACACTGTCAATGTGTGTGGTCCATGTCAAGTCCTCGGATATGTAGGCTCCGAGGTACTTAAAGCTGTTGACTCTCTCAACCGGTGCCCCGTCGATGCTGAGGGGGCTGTAGTCCTTGACCCCCGACCTCCTGAAGTCCACAATCATCTCCTTTGTTTTGCTGACGTTCAGGGAGAGGCTGTTTTCCTGGCACCATCCCGCCAGGACCTTGACCTCTTCCAGGTAGGCCCTCTCGTCGTTGGCAGAGATCAGGCCCACCACCACTGTGTCGTCAGCAAATTTGATGATTGTATTGCTACTCCGCTGAGCCACACAGTCGTGTGTGTACAGGGAGTAGAGGAGGGGACTCAGAACACAGCCCTGGGGGGCCCCTATGTTGAGGGTGATGGATGAGGAGGTGCAGTTGCCTGCTCTCACCACCTGGGGTCTGCCAGTCAGGAAGTCCAAGACCCACTGGCAGAGGTCATAGTTCAAGCCCAGGTCCCTGAGCTTGGCTATGAGTATGGAGGGGACTATGGTATTGAATGCCGAGCTGTAGTCGATGAATAGCATTCTCACATAGTTCCCCTGCCTCTTGTCCAGGTGTGATGCTGCTGTGTGCAGCACATGGGCTATGGCGTCCTCCGTGGACCTGTTGGGGCGGTATGCAAATTGCAGGGGGTCCATGTTGATGGGGAGGGAGGAGCAGATGTAGCCCTTTACTAGGCTGGGTAGCTTACATGACGCTCGTATCTGGGCCAATTCAACGCTGGCGTCACATCTAAAGAACGGGGTTATCCCTTCCTGTCCCAAAAAAATCCTGGACCATGAGGAGCCTGTCCCGGTCTTTCTCCTTGGAGACCCAGCTTATCCTTTGGCTCCCTACTTGATGAAGGAGTATGCAAATGGGGGCAGCACTCCCCAGGAGCAGTACTTTGGACTGTCCTTGTGTCACGGGAGAATGGTAATTGATGGATTGATTAATACATTATTGATGTCTAAAACTATACATTTTGACAATATAGCCACAAGATAGGTGCTACTACAATGTGGTGTCCCACAAGGCTCTGTCCTGGGCCCTTTGCTATTTTCGATTTACATGCTACCCCTCTGCAATATCATACACAAATTTGGCATAAACTTTCATTTTTACGCTGATGACACCCAATTATATATACCTATTAAGCCAAATGATTCCTCCCAATTACAAAACCTTGAGGCCTGCTTGCTTGCCGTCAAAAAGTGGATGTCGCAAAACTTTCTACTCCTTAATGCAGATAAAACTGAGATGTTAATTGTTGGCCCCCCAAACCACAGAGGCCTGTTTCAGGACATCTCCCTCAACTTTGATACTTGTTGTCATGTATCCCAGAGCTCCACCATAAAAAACCTCGGAGTAATTTTTTATTCCTCCCTCTCATTTAATGCACATATAAAACATGTCACTAAAATTGCCTTCTTCCATCTTCGTAATATCGCAAAAATTTGCCCTATTTTAACTCTGGCTGATGCTGAAACCCTGATTCATGCTTTTGTCTCATCACGTCTGGACTACTGTAATGCACTTTTTTCAAGCCTACCTAATCCAAGCATCAAAAATCTTCAACTCATGCAAAATGCGGCTGCACGGATACTAACTAGAACTAGATAATTTGATCACATCACACCAGTTTTGTCCGCCCTACACTGGCTTCCTATTCATGCCCGATCTGACTTTAAAGTGCTACTCCTCACCTACAACATTTTAAATGGGCTTGCACCGCTCTATCTATCCGATCTCATCTCCCGATACTCGCCCGCTCGTGCTCTGCGCTCACAAAATGCGGGGCTTCTATCGATTCCTATAGGGTTAAAAAGAAATACGCCGGCCACAGAGCCTTTGTCTACCGCGCTCCCTACCTGTGGAACAAATTACCTGCCGTCGTCAGGGGCGCCTGCTCTGTCGAAGCTTTTAAATCCCTGCTTAAGACCCATCTTTTCTCTCTCTCCTTCAACCTACCCTGATCTCACCTGGTCGGGGACTGACCTTTAGATTAATCTGTCTAGTTTAGTTAGGATGTCTAGAACCTTTTGGCCTCTGTTTCTGTCTCGGCCGGTCCCGTGAAATGGCTTCGTGCCGCCTTCTGTCTGTTCTGCAGTGCTGAACCTTCTGAGTGGCTCCTCCTGCCCCCACGCGTCTATGCCAAATACAACGCAGTTCGGTTTCTGGGTTCCTCTAATTGGCCACTAAGCCCACGTGACCGCGCGCTAGCACGCCCCCCTTATCGCCCGCTGCGAAGCGGAAGAGCCAGCGAGGCGACGCGAGGCGGTGGTTTCAGCAGCAATGGCCGTCTTCTTCCGAGGCGGCTCGTTCTTATTAATCCCTAATGTCATGTATGTTGTGTATGTCATAAATGTCGATATGAATTGAAAATGGGGGACCCTGATGTAAACAAGACAAAGTCTTTCTCTGGTCTGCATCCCCTTAACAATTGTGTGTATAGCGCCGTACTGTATTGTACCCATTCTGCAATCTGTTAAATAAAGTTTTCATTCATTTATTTCTCCCCTACTACTCCCAAAAGTAACACTAAATAGATAAAGTACAACAACGCCAGACTCAAGAAACTGTGTTCCCTTTGGATGTGTTCCCATAAACAATGTTTGTTTACACTGCACACGACACTCGAGGCTGCATGGGTGTAATCTCTCCTCTAGCTATATAAAAGAGGTTGCGTTCAGGAATCGACGTTGTGATGTCCTACGGATCTTCCTCTCTAAAAGCCCCACGCAATACAGCATGTCTTGAATGTTCAGGCAGGAATTCACCGCAAGAAAGGACATCACAACGTCGATTCCTGAACGCAACCTCTTTGATATAGCTAGAGGAGAGATTACACCCATGCAGCCTCGAGTGTCGTGTGCAGTGTAAACAAACATTGTTTATGAGAACACATCCAAAGGGAACACAGTTTCTTGAGTCTGGCGTTGTTGTACTTTATCTATTTAGTGTTACTTTTGGGAGTAGTGGGGGAGAAATGAATGAATGAATGAATGAAAACTTTATTTAACAGATTGCAGAATGGGTACAATACAGTACGGCGCAATACACACAATTGTTAAGGGGATGCAGACCAGAGAAAGACGTTTGTCTTGTTTACATCAGGGTCCCCCATTTTCAATTCATATCGACATTTATGACATACACAACATACATGACATTAGGGATTAATAAGAACGAGCCGCCTCGGAAGAAGACGGCCGCTGCTGCTGAAACCACCGCCTCGCGTCGCCTCGCTGGCTCTTCCGCTTCACAGCGCGGCAGCGGGCGATAAGGGGGGCGTGCTAGCGCGCGGTCACGTGGGCTTAGTGGCCAATCAGAGGAACCCGGAAACCGAACTGCGTTGTATTTGGCATAGACGCTGCCCCCACGGGGCGTGCAGCCCTGGGCTGTTGTCTCGTATTTCACCCTGTGTCCATACGCTTGCAGTGGTTCTATCTATTGCTCTACTTCACAATTTTCTTGTATACTGTGGTTCTGCTGTCGCCATGTGTGCATGTGCTCGCTGCATGTATCTGTTGCTCCATCTCCGCCCACTACGAACATGGGAACTCTCTAACCCCTGTCCCAACCCCCCCCCCCCCCCCGGCCCTACCCCCCCCCCCCCCCCCCCCCATCTCTCTGAGTGCCTGTCTCGTAGTGCTGACCAAGGTGATGGATGTCTCGGGTGCTCTACGTGCACCACCGAGGCCATGGATCAGCTCCTTACCGTCTTCTGTCCGTGGTCTGTCAACATGGTTTGTGGTCTGTCAACATGGTTTCATTGCTGGGTTAAGTACTTCTATTCTATTCACATAACATGCTTACTTCATATATCTATTCTATTGACATATATGCTTACCACTTGTATCTATTGCCATGTCCGCCCACTACAATCACGCGAGCTGTCTAACGCCTGTCCCGTCTCCCTGTCTCCCTGTCTCCCTGTGAGTTGCTGTCCCGGAGGCGTGAATATTAAAGGCAACCAACTTGTGTTCAGCTTTTCGTTCAGCGTTTCTCTGATTGGCCACACGGCCAATCAATCAATCCACTAGCACACGCCCTCGCGCAAAGAGAGACGCGGCAGAACGCTGGTCGAACCAGCGGTGTTCTGTTGTGTGACTGTACTAAACTCTTCCACCATATGACCGACATTTGACATACAGTACACCTCCTATCTATGTTGGGATTATGTTTGGTCATGACAAAACAATAAAAATCGCTACTGTTAGTAATGCTGCCACCAGGCATGCGTTGTTCATGGCACGGGGTACCACTCAGTGGTACCTCACTGAGTATTAAAGATTTGAGCAGAAGCGCGTGCACGCACATGCACGCGCTCGCGAGAACGCGCTGCGCTCGGCTCGGATCGTTGTGTTTACCTGCCTCCCGGGCCCCGGAGCTACCTCGCATTATCATAACAATAGCCGCTATAGGCTGGTGTCTTCAACCAGTCTGGGACTCTTTGTGATGTAAATATGGAACGTCCCAAGTTGCCGCTGCCCACAGAGTGCACCGCCGTCCAAAGGTGAACGACGGCGAACGAAGGGCCAAATCAAAACAGCCGTCAATTCCGAATTGACAACTGTTTTGATTCAACCCCCCACCCACCACCACTCACCCCCGGACAACAACACACTCTGCAAACAGCAGCAACCCGGGACATTCCATATCTACATCACAAACTTCGGGACTGAGTAGATAATTAATTAATCTTCTCTTTATTTTTATTATTTATATTAAAACTGAATCAAACCATAAACAAGGTTGCCTGTTGGGATGTTAGATCCTAATGTGAAAAACTGATTTTATATGTCTGCACTTTATGTGCTCATTTTATGCCTGTCTTAATTCTGTTGTGAAGCACTTTGAGCTGCAGTTTCTGTATGAAAGGCTATACAAACAAAGTGTATTATTGTGCGCGAGGGAACATATGCGCATGCGCGCGGGGCCGCGCGTGCGTGTGCGCGCGCGCGTGCGCGCGGCGTCATTATCCTGCGTGGCGGCTCAGCCCATAATAACAACGCAACACTGGCTGCCACCACCCACTTCAATGACAGAGCTCTCATATTTGCGAATGCATAAACTATATCTTAAATTATGGCGATGTGTCTAATATGGCTGTCGCGAAGTCATTGATAAGCGACAGCCATATTAGACACATAGCCATAATTTAAGATATAGTTTATGCATTCGCAAAATATGAGAGCGCGCCGCTGTCATTGAAGGGCTTCCTACAACAGAGCACCGCCGCTGCTGCTGCTGCTGAAGCTGGATCAAGCCGGCGGCGGCGCACGGACGCCGGGGAAAAACCACCGCGTCGCCCCGCTGGCGCTTCAGGCTCAGCAGCCTCCACCGGCGAAATAACATTATAACGTTACAGTTCCACACTGATGTACAGTGAGTGTCTAATATGGCTGTCGCGAAGTCATGCCTCTCCCTCTGAAAGCCCATCCACGCAGTGTATCATAGACTACCAGATTCACTCGTGTATAAACAAAGCCCATACAGTTATGAAATGCGCTGAACTAGAAAGCGTAACGTATTATGTTTCGCGTTCCATTGATTAACGTCATTACCTGCTGTGCTGTAGGAAGCAGAGGTACAGTAAGTTACAGTAGGTGTAGGTTACATGTTTAATCAAAGCCCATACAATTTTTCATAATATTTCAAATATCATAATGATGTGTTTTCTATATTATATCCACAATCAATGGGGGACCCTGGTGGAAACAAGACGAAAGTCTTTCTCTGGTCTGCATCCCCTTAACAATTGTATGTATTGAGATGTACTGTACTGTACCCATTCTGCAATCTGTTAATAAACTTTTCAATCAATCAATCAATCAATCAATCATTCATCTAAAAAATGGTATGGGCTGTTACGATACCTCCACCAGGCCAGGAGAGGGCGCTCTCCACCTGAGAGAGGCGAGTCATATGTGGAGACTGTAGAAGGAGACTGAATGATATGCATCGTATGCTAGTAGCTGGACTTGATGCGAGTGTTCAATAAAGTACACAACTGAATACCATCAGTGTCATACTTGATAGCAAACACCAAACATGGTGTCAGAAGCCAGAACCATGCCAAGAGGACAAGTAAGACAAGGATAAAGATGAAAAAAAGAAATTAAAAATACGTCGAACGATAACCTAACCAGTAGCCGCACGAACAGCTAACTTGCTAAGGTAACGACACGGACAGCTAAGTGGCTAACATGACGACGTACAACATCCCAGTTCCAGAACCAATGGACATGAAAGGAGACGTCTACAATAACTGGACGTTTTTTCGCGCACAATGGGAAAACTATGAAATAGCCACGGGACGAGATAAAAAGGAAATGAAGATACGAGTGGCTACTCTACTAACTATTATGGGTAAAGAATGCCATCAGCTACAACGACACCTACACATGCAAGATGAAGACAGGGATGACGTAGTGAAAATACTACAGGCATTACAGGCACATTTTGAACCAAACAGGAATGTAATATATGAACGATTTCTGTTTAATGACTGTAAACAAAGCCAATGTGAAACGTCAGACCAATATGTAGCCAAATTGAGGAAGCTAGCAGACACATGTGAATTTAATGCACTAAAAGAAGAGCTCATTCGAGACAGGATAGTCATGGGCACCAAAGATTCCAGTGCACA
Source organism: Notolepis coatsorum (assembly GCF_963971535.1). Lineage (NCBI taxonomy): Eukaryota > Metazoa > Chordata > Actinopteri > Aulopiformes > Paralepididae > Notolepis > Notolepis coatsorum. The sequence continues at coordinate 130,811,335 of NC_140172.1, read as the reverse complement.
AGCACGAATGCTGAGAGAACCAAAACTCACACTAATGAAAGCAATAGACGCGTGTAGATCCAGTGAACAGACACAAATCCAAATTAAGAAAATAGGAGGAGAACAGGAGGCTGTACATTACGCTTCCCGGGGACGCAGCTTTGAATCAAGCTATACCTCACGAGGACGTCAGTCAGAACCACGTACCCAGAAGACGTATAGGCAACCCAATACTTACAGTGACACCAAACACAGACCACAAAAAGACTCTCTCTGCCACTACTGTGGATCAATGCATGAGAAGGCCAAATGCCCAGCATATGGGGTCACCTGTAAAGCATGTGGCAAACGGAATCACTTTGCCCGAGTGTGTAAGAAGGACCAACACAAACCTCAACTACACATGATGGACAAAGAGGGAGACTCGGATGAACAATCAGAGGAAATGTGGTATATCTCTCAAGTGAACTCACTTGAAAACGCTACAAACAAATGGTTCATTAATCTCAAACTAACAGCACAGACGGATAAACCATTGAGTTATGATACCAGCGAGACTCTGAAGTGTCAGCTTGACACAGGATCTACAGTCAATGTAATGGGCTTCACTGACCTACAACGCATCCTACAGGACGGGAACCCGAACCTACTACACAGCGAAGCCACACTGAAGCTATATGATGGCACACTGATAAAGCCCAGAGGAGAATATGAACTCAAAGCGGATCACGAAGGGACGATATACAACCTCAGATTTCAGATAATGGATACAGAGCAGACCCCACTGCTCTCAGCGGAAACCTGCATGAGACTGAACCTGATCAATGTGAATCATAAACATGTAATTCACAGTGTTGACATCCAGAGCCAGCCGAACACAGATAATCCCCAGACAGCAGAAGAGATTATTTCTAAATATGAAGATGTCTTTGAGGGGCTTGGCTGTCTACCAGGAGAGTTACACCTGGAAATAGACCCCAAAGTGCAGCCAGTACAACAACTGCCACGACGGACGCCTATTCCAATAAGAGAGAGGGTAATCAAAGCCATAAGAGCAATGGAACAGGGAGCCATCATAACCAAGGTCACAGAGCCGACGCCATGGATCAGCAACATGGTGGTCACAGAGAAGAAGGACAAACTGCGCATATGCCTTGACCCAGGGGCACTAAACAAGGCTTTGTTGAGGTCACATTACCAGATGCCCACGGTAGAAGAAGTGTTACCAGACATAGCAAATGCAAAAATATTTTCGGTGCTGGACGCCAAAGATGGATACTGGCAGGTGAAGCTAGATGAAGCGAGCAGTCATCTAACCACATTCTGGACTCCTGAAGGACGATACAGATGGCTGAGGATGCCTTTTGGTATAAAACCAGCAGCAGAAGAATATCAAAGGAGGCAGCATGAAATATTGGTGGGCCTAAAGGGGGTGAGTGTGATAGCAGATGACATTTTGGTGTACGGATGTGGAAACACCAATGAAGAAGCGATGGCTGACCACGACGGAAATCTCAGAGCCCTGCTGCAGAGAGCCAGAGAGTCCAACTTGAAACTCAACAAGAAGAAACTCAGGCTGAGGCTTCCCAGCGTGACATACATGGGTCATCGTCTCACGGCAGAAGGTTTGTGTCCAGATCCGGAGAAAATCACTGCCATCCAGAACATGCAGACGCCGACAGATGTCAAGTCACTCCAACGGCTGTTGGGGTTTGTTAACTATCTGTCAAGGTTCCTACCTAGTCTATCAGACGTATGCGAACCACTGCGACGACTGACCGATAAAGACATAGAATGGACATGGTTACCGAAACATGACGCAGCACTAGAGAACATAAAACACTTGGTCACACACCACCCAGTACTCAAATACTACGATCTCAAGGAAGAGGTCACCCTCCAGTGTGACGCCAGCGAGACAGGCCTAGGAGCAGTCCTCCTACAACATGGACAACCTGTAGCATTCACCTCCAGAACGCTGACGCCCACAGAACAAAGGTATGCACAGATAGAGAAGGAATGCCTAGCCATTGTGTTCGCATGCGACAAGTTCGACCAGTACATACATGGCAGAGACTATATCACAATACACACCGATCACAAACCACTGGAAATCATCTTTAAAAAGTCTTTACTTTCAGCACCCAAGAGGCTACAGAGGATGCTGCTCAGACTACAGAGATACCAACTACAGGTGATATACAAACAAGGCAAAGACCTACATGTGGCCGACTTCCTATCCAGGGCGCCACTACCCAACACGGTGCACACAGAGATGCAGACACCAACCACGATCTACGCCATGGGCCTCACTACGAAGGAAATAGAACACGTAGAGCACGCAAGTAACATCAACATCTCCACACAGACGCTGAAAACCATCAAAACTCAGTCAGCACAAGACCCAGTGTTTCAAACACTACAAGCGAGAGTCATCAAGGGATGGCCAGAGTACAAACAGGACGTAGGCCACTTACTACATCCATTCTGGACCTACAAAGAGGAACTCACGGTCGAAAATGGACTTATTTTTAAAGGGGACAGAGTACTCATTCCTACAGTGTTACACCCCATGTTCTTATCAAAGATTCACACAGGCCACTCAGGCGTAGAAGCCAGCCTCAGGAAAGCCAGAGAGACCGTCTTCTGGCCAGGCATAACGAACGACGTAAAGAACTTTGTCAATGACTGCTCCACATGCAACGCAGTCCAACGAAGACAACAAAGGGAAACACTGATTCCCCAACCAATCCCTCACATCCCATGGTCAAAGGTGGGAATGGACTTGCTCACAGTCAACAAGTCCACATACCTCATCATGGTGGATTACTACTCAGATTACTGGGAACTAGACGAGCTGGCAGACTACACATCATCTACCGTTATGGAATGCTGCAAAAAGCACTTCAGCAGACATGGAATCCCTCACATTGTGTTCACGGACAATGGGCCTCCGTTTTCAGGAATAGACTTTCAATGTTTTGCGCAGGAATGGGATTTCAGCCACAAGACATCATCACCCTACCACAGTCAGAGCAACAGCAAAGCAGAGGCGGCAGTGAAAATAGCAAAGACTCTGCTGAAGAAGACCATCCTGGATGGAGAAGACCCATGGAAAGCCATCCTGGCATGGAGGAACACTCCAACAGAGGGTCTAGGGAGCTCTCCAGTGCAGAGACTCATGTCCAGGAGGACACGGACACTCCTGCCCACCAGGGACACGCAGATGAAGCCCACCGTGGTGAGGAATGTCATTGAACGGAAGCAAGCCAAAACAGTGACAATGAAACGCCAATATGACACACAAGCACGGGACATGCCTGTGATCATCCAAGGACAAACTGTGAGAGTCCTGCTTCACCCCAAAGACCCAGACAATAGATGGTCACTCGGAACATGCATCGATCAACACAGTGACCGCTCTTACATCGTTCTGGTAAAGGGAAGGAAATACCGCCGGAACCGAAAGGACATCCGGCCAGTGACAGAAAAGATCCATATATCCCCTGGGGAAGAACTAATCGACTGGGATACAGAGACTGATACAGACACACCAGAGAATAGAGAACCACAGGTCGCAAGGGGGGAGTCAGAATATCACCAAGACACCCAAACCCCAAAACACACTAGAACCAGATCCAACATTCAGAGACCTGTGAGATACTCAAAAGACTATGTAACATAAAGAGAGAACAAAGACAAGGGGCGAGAGCGTTGAACAATGTTATTACAATGTTAAGAGTTTTCATCAAAATGTTAGTGATGTATAAGTTTAAGGTTAAGGGCATATGAAGTTATCATAACCCAGTATGCTTGCAATTTGTTATGTAAAGAGAGATGTTACGATACCTCCACCAGGCCAGGAGAGGGCGCTCTCCACCTGAGAGAGGCGAGTCATATGTGGAGACTGTAGAAGGAGACTGAATGATATGCATCGTATGCTAGTAGCTGGACTTGATGCGAGTGTTCAATAAAGTACACAACTGAATACCATCAGTGTCATACTTGATAGCAAACACCAAACATGGGCTTTGATTAAACATGTAACCTACACCTACTGTAACTTACTGTACCTCTGCTTCCTACAGCACAGCAGGTAATGACGTTAATCAATGGAACGCGAAACATAATACGTTACGCTTTCTAGTTCAGCGCATTTCATAACTGTATGGGCTTTGTTTATACACGAGTGAATCTGGTAGTCTATGATACACTGCGTGGATGGGCTTTCAGAGGGAGAGGCATGACTTCACGACAGCCATATTAGACACTCACTGTACATCAGTGTGGAACTGTAACGTTATAATGTTATTTCGCCGGTGGAGGCTGCTGAGCCTGAAGCGCCAGCGGGGCGACGCGGTGGTTTTTCCCCGGCGTCCGTGCGCCGCCGCCGGCTTGATCCAGCTTCAGCAGCAGCAGCAGCGGCGGTGCTCTGTTGTAGGAAGTGTTGACCGGAGTATCGGACGTCCCGTGATGAAGACCGGGAGGATGCGACCCTCTCTGCGTGCCTTCCTCTCCCTGTCTCCGGCTGTCTCGTAATGACCGGAGTGCTGGACGTCCCGCGATGATGTCAGGGAGGTTGCGACCCTCTCTGCGCCGCCCCCTATCTCCCTGTCTCCGGCTGTCTCGGAGTGATGACCGGAGTGTTGAACGTCCCGTGATTAAGACAGGGAGGACGCAACCCTCTTTGCGCCACCCCTGTGCCTCAAATAGATCCGCTATCAGCTCTATCTTTAATCTTTCAAAATGTTCAGTTGCTATCGCTATCAGCTCTATCTTTAATTTTTCAAAATGTTCAGCTGCTATTGCATGCACTCATCTGTGTTTCACTACACACTTGAGTGCATGCTTACCAACTGTCAGTCTGCAACACTATTATCACCGACATCTAAGAAGGGAGATCCCCCCTTGAATGGCCCGCCTAAGGTTTCTCTCCTCCACACTGCCTGTGGTGCATTTTTTCCTATTGTTAGGTTTTAGTGAGTTTTTCCTTACCTTCGCGTGGGGTATGTCTGGGAGTGTTTGCATTCATTTATTTTGCATTTATTTTAAATTTGTTGGACCTTATGGTGTTCTTGTTTTGTTCTTGATTTATTGTTATGTTTCTTCTTGACTTGTTTAAAGAAGACGTGTCCGGCCCATGGGGACATTAGCGTATGTTGTCGGGCCTTACAAATAAATTTGATTTGATTTTGATTTGATTTGATTTGTGCTGCTTACAGGTTGAAGAAAGCAGTACATTTTAGTAGCTCTAGAGATGACTAATAACGTTATACTAGTTGCAACTATGCAAGTGACAAACATCTGACTGCCTTTTTACTTACAGGTGATCAAATGTGCTTTTGGAAGATTGAAAGCACACTTTGGTGCACTGAGAAGACCGATGGACATCAATTTAGATTATCTCCCTTTGGTTGAATATGCCTGCTTTGTCCTCAATAACTACTGTGAGGCCCAAAATGAGACGTTGGACGAGCACATAGTCACAGAGGCAGTTCAGCAAGACCGGGACAACCAGCCTGCCACTGACGGCAACTTCAGAGCAGACTGCGTCTCAGCAGAAGGAAAGGGCGTCAGGAGGGTCCTTACTGAATTCACGGATCCGTGAAAGAGGCTGCGAGTTCTCCTGTTGCTGTGTGTGTGCTAGGTTTCTCACCATGTCCAGGAGAGATGGAGCTGTCTGCTTGGGTCACATTAGACATGTGTGTGTGTGTGTGTGTGTGCATGACTGGGTCACATGACTAGACACAAGCAGACACACACACACAACCCCCACTCCCTCTGTATCCTGCCTCCTTACACCCACAACACACACACACACACACACACACACACACACACACACACACACACACACACACATGTGTGTGACCCAAGCAGACAGCTCCATCTCTCCAGGACATGGTGAGAAACCTAGCAGGCGGCAGTATACAAGGGCAACTAAACATGGACGTTGGATGTACAGGGAATTGCAAAAGGGGAGCCGCTAGACAGAATGAAATTTATTTGTAAATCAAATCAAATTTATTTGTAAGGCCCGACAACACATATTAATGTCCCCATGGGCCGGACACGTCTTCTTTAAACAAGTCAAGAACAAAACACCATAAAGTCCGAAAAAAATTCAACACTCCCAGACATGGAAGGTACTCCCCACACAAAGGTAAGGAAGAACTCACTAAAACCTAGCAATAGGAAAAAATGCACCACAGGCAATGTGGAGGAGAGAAACCTTAGAAGGGCCGTTCAAGGGGGGATCTCCCTTCTTAGATGTCGGTGATAGTAGTGTTGCAGTAAAACAGGCAAGCAGTTGGTAAAGCATGCACTCACATGTGTGAGTAAGTGCATGCGATAGCAACTGAACATTTTGAAAGATTAAAGATAGAGCTGATAGCGGATCTATTTGAGGCAAAGGGGCGGCGCAGAGAGGGTCGCATCCTCCTTGATATGGTAAACTTTAAAACTCTGCAAGTTATGTACAAAGCAAGAAATGATCAATTACCGGTAAATGTAAGAAGCACATTTCTGGATAAAGAGGGGGGATACAACCTCAGAGGACCATTGAACTTCAAAAAACCTGTGATGAAAACCAACCTGAAAATATTGTGTATCTCCTCTTACGGAGCCACTCTGTGGAATGGGCTAGACCGCTAGAGGATGAACTAAAATATTGTGAAAACATAAATCAATTCAAATCTAGACTTAAAAAAAAATCTATTTTTTATAGGTACAGAAGGGAAGAAGAGCTTTAATTGCATATTAATAAAAATAAATATGTATGATACTGTATTGTACGTTATATAATCATATTATAATTAATTTGTATATTATATTGAACTATATTTGCAGTATATACTATTATATTATGGTACTATATTATATTGTATATATCATGTACTATATATCTCATATCACATTATATATGTGCTGTATACACTATTATGTACTATATACTATTATATACTGCAGGTATACTATACTGTAATGTGTACTATATGTATGTATGTATGTATGTATGTATGTATGTATGTATGTATGTATGTATGTATGTATGTATGTATGTATGTATGTATGTATGTATGTATGTATGTATGTAAATGAAAAAACAAAACAAAAACGAAACGTAAGTCTTCAGGGGTAGGGCCCGACAAGCCTAGTGCTTCTCCCTAGCCCTTTTCGGACAATTGGACAATGCTGCAATAGCAGCTGGTAAAACTTTGGCGATTTATGGAATGACCGTTGTTATGCGTCTAAAGCCTGAAATAAAAAATAACTGAACTGAACTGAACTGAATCCCTGTGAATGGCTTGCCCAGGGCGGGGTTTGAACCGGCAACATTCTGATCACGAGTTAGACGCATTAGCCCGTCAATACTCCTTTGGCCTGATTTGCCAATGCCTCTTATCAAGGGGCGAGTTTCACTTCTGCTTCATCAGCACGGTACCACCATCGCACTGGGACTGGCACTGTGCACATTTCACATCTGTTACACAGAACATTTCTGCTTTATCACCAATGATGATTACCTGTGTGTCAGCAGGAAGCTTTCTTTTCAGTCGATCCTGTCTGTGTCATTGGAGTTTTGCCTTTGGGGATAAAAAGATAGATTGTAAACCACATTAATCAGCTCAGTGGCATTTTGGTTAGAGCCCTGTGGGTTCTCAAGGCTTACTTTTTTTTAGCTAGCTTAAAATGTGTGTGTGTGCGCAAAACTAGCTACAAGTAGGCTGATTGATTGAACATTTTATTAACAGATTGCAGAATGGGTACTATACAGTACATCTCAATACACACAATTGTTAAGGGGATGCAGACCAGAGAAAGACTTTCGTCTTGTTTACATCAGGGTCCCCCATTTTCAATTCATCATAACATATATGACATACATGACATAGACAGTACTGTTGCATCTAGACCAGTGGTTCTCAACCTGTGGTACGCGTACCACCGGTGGTACTTGGGCCCCCTGCTGGTGGTACTTGAAAAAAAAATATATATATATATATATATATATATTCAAATTTTTATTTTTGCAGTCAGGCCACTGAACTTAGAAGCAGGCCAGGCCAGTGTTTCTAGTTGCGGCGGCGCGATATATAACCTAAGTGGGGATCAACCAGGAGATCACTGTAACAGAGAGTAATGCAGTCTAAACAGTCATAAATCTTTTATTCAACCTCAGCCCTGATCATAACCATTTTAATTTGTAGATTTTTTGTTTTTTTGTAATGTCAGATACAGAATGAAATACTCTAACTTTTCTGAAAAGAGTTGTTGTTAAATCTGACATTACAAAAAACTAAAAATCCATCAAAATCAGTGTTGTTGCTAATCATTGACACATGCTATCCTGTAATAACCCCCCCCCCCCCCCCCCCCCCAAAAATTTACTTTGCATTTGATATATTGAAAGTATTTAACTTTTTTGCACCAGAATGCAGGAAATTAAGTCTTCGTAACAAAATAATCGTGGTGGGGGACCCCCAGACCCCATGCTTAAAAAGTGGCCTGACTGGGGCTATATTTCACACTATATTTCCCAGCCTGAATTATTTCCCCAGTCCGGCCCTTCTTATGTGAGTTGTCAATGGACAACAACATGCTGTGTGTGTGTGTGTGTGTGTGTGTGTGTGTGTGTGTGTGTGTGTGTGTGTGTGTGTGTGTGTGTGTGTGTGTGTGTGTGTGTGTGTGTGTGTGTGTGTGTGTGTGTGTGTGTGTGTGTGTGTGTGTGTGAGAGAGAGAGAGAGAGAATAAAGTACAATTGCTTGCTGTGTGTGTGAGAGAGAGAGCACAGATTTCAACTTTATTTTCAATTATAGTGAAGATAACATGTATTTTTTTCTATTGGATGAAATGGTGCAGCGATAAAAACATTGTATTCAAATATTGAATTCAATAAAGCCTCAACAAAGAGTTGGAACAGCATAATACAGAATATAGATGTGATGTCAGTCTGAATCAGAGCATTCTCTGCCTCATTGAATTCTGAATCATCAGATTCCAATGAACCCTCAAATTCTGAAAATGGGAATAGTCACCACTCACCAACTTCCCCATCTTCTCTAGTCACCCCCACACTATTTTGTATTTGACCCATGACTTCTCAGCAGAGCCCAGACAAAACTTCCCTTTTCCTATAAACTCTGCTAAAACTGAGTCACTATTGAGAACACGAGAGAGAGAGAGAGAGAGAGAGAGAGATTAAAAAGTAAAGCGTCTTTTATAGACAAACTGAAATATAACTTACCTTGCCGTTCAAAAGTTACGTTTTCACTGACTCTCTTGATTTCTGGGTCAAAATTATGTCATGTGGTACAGATGTTGTAACCGGAATCCTCGCGGTCGAGGATTACATGAAAAAGTGTGTGTTTGAATTAAGTACATTTGCTGAAATACTCCCAGTTGTTCTTAATTTTCTCACTTGCTATGTGAGAATGTTAGTTATTATGTTCTCAATGCCTCTTGCATTGTATGATAATTGTGTGGAAGAGTTTGCTAGTTCTAGTGCTACCCCTTTGTACATTGTGGCTGTCTGACAAAAGTTAACAATAAATAATGTTATTAGGAATACATTTGCCTCCTGCGTGAACTGTGCATACTGTAGCTGAATAGACTGTATTTTAATGTCGGTCATATGGTGGTACTTGGAGAGCCAGCTATGTTCTCAGGTGGTATTTGGTGTAAAAAGGTTGAGAACCACTGTTCTAGACATTTATGACATACCAGATCTACAAATATACAGTACTGTTTATGAGTACAAAAAGAGTTTACTAAGAGAGTATATACATTTGAGGGGGAAGAAACTGTACATTGGAGGAGATTGGGTAGGGGGGGACTGTACATTGGAGGTGGTGGGGTGGGGGAGGGGACACGTGGCTAGCAAGCATATAACTAGTAATTTTACCAGTGTTGGGCAAGTTACTTTAAAAAAGTAACTAGTTACCTGTACAGTTACTAGTTACTTCTACCAAAAAGGAACTACATTACTTACGCAGTTACAAATTATGAAAGTAACTAGTTACTTCAGAAAGTAACTATTGCGTTACTTTCAAGTAAACTTTTTACATAAACAACATACACAAATCTAAACTATTTTAATGTTGCTGTGGGACAAAGTGAGACTAGCCTCCAATCAAATGCCATGTATGTAGATATTATAATTACTATGTTTATATAGTGGATCATACAAACACAATAGATGTTTTGGAACTTTTGATATGTATTGCCCCTCAACAGGCCACAACTGGGCAACATTAAATTATGCTTGTTAAGCACTATACCAAAAATAAATAACAAATATATACACTCTTTGTAGTGCAAATAAAACAAAAAACAGATTGTCGTGTGTGTCTCTCACTCTCTTTCTGTATCTCTCTAGTTCTCTCTATCTCTCTCTCTGAGCACCTGAAGAATGTGCTATTAAACCAGGAAGTGCAGCACTATGTTGATAAGGCTGTCAGCAGTAGAGCCTCCACTACTGTAGTGCCCTGCGCTGCAACACAACAAACACAAGACTAAGACTAAGAGCGAACAAAAAACGCTCATGGACCAGTCTCTCGTTGACTGACTCGCTTGTGTTGTTCGTTGGATTCGTTTTGGATTATTTGGGGTCGCCAAACAAACTATCAAAACGTACACGGACCCGCACTCTCGTTGACTGACTTGCTTGTGTTGTCGTTGTGTGTCCTGTGACTATGAGTGCTTTCAAACACCCGCCCAACTCTACAGTACCTCTGATTGGCTTACCATGAAATTTTACTCAACCTCAGCCAATCGTCAGCATTGTATGCGCTTGTCTCGCACACTGCCCACTAACCAAGGAAGAACAGTATTGCCTCTCGGCGCAGAAATCTAGTTGGTCTGATGAAAAAAACGGCTTCAATCCTAGTAACGCGACGCATTTTTTGGCAGTAGTGGTAACGGCGTTATTAACTCATTCAGCGCCACCGCTTAATCCACGAGATGGCGCTAGTGTGCCACCGCTGTAAGTCAATGGGGGGACTGCGAGATTTGTGAGTCCTTAAAATATATAGCTAGGATAGCTATGGGTCTAATACACCCGTTGATTATCAGTTAGTTGCATCCAGTCAACATGTACAAAACGGATTGTTTTTTCATCTGTACATTTCCGTTTTATAGCCTTTTGAATATGAGTATAACTTTGGGTGCCTCCAGAGAAAGACGGATAATAGCGTTTTAGTGGAATACACTAAACACGTAATTTTTCACCTGATTATCATATCTTCCTGAAATCGATGCTAATGATTATCATTATTATCCTTCCTCGTGCATACATGAAAATAGCATTGAACCGCGGGGCTCCGCCGCAGCCTCCTCAAACGCAACGGCACACACAGACACATACAGCCGCGATCGCGGTAGAAAGACATATCAGATCAACCATCAAATTTATATATAGTGTTCTTACCTTGTATCTGATGTAATGCAAAAGAAATAATCCAATTATCTCATCGCCATTTGAAGTACTGAATGAATGAATGAAAACTTTATTTAACCGATTGCAGAACGGGTACAATACAGTACGGCTCAATACACACAATTGTTAAAGGGGATGCAGACCAGAGAAAGACGTTTGTCTTGTTTACATCAGGGTCCCCCATTTTCAATTCATATTGACATTTATGACATACTCAACATACATGACATTTATGGCATAGGGACATATAGGTATTTAGTACTGATACATTTGTGACATATGCAGTATCCAAATATACAGTACTGTTACTCATAGATCCTGACAGAGTATATACATATGATGGGGAGGGGACTGTACATTAGGAGGGGGTGGGTGGGTGGGAGAGAAATATACATCCGGTGGTGAGGAGACTGTACATTTGGAGGGGGAGAATATATACATGCGGTGGGGAGGAGACTGTCTATTAGGAGGGGGTGGGTGGGGGGGTTTGGACATTTATGGTGGCCAGTTTCGAATTGCAGCCTCCCGTAGGTGCTCTTTAAGAGCGGTTTTGAATGTGGGTAGGGATTCACATTCCTTTACAGCTTTGGGTAGGGCGTTCCACATTGATGTGGCATAATTAGGAAACGTGTTTAGTCCCTTGTTTGAGCCGAATCTGGGTTTAACATGATTTGTCGAGCTTCCTCTGGTGTTGTGGTCGTGGTATTCACTGACCTTTGGGAAGTATTTTGACATGTACATGGGTACCTTAGTCGTATAGTGTATCTTGTAGACCAGGCCCATTGCAAGTTGCTGTACTCTGTCGTCTACTCTAAGCCATCCTAGGTTGTCAAAGTGTGCAGGGGTGAGGTGGGTTCTAGGGGTAAGGTCAAGTAGTAGTCTGACTAGTTTGTTTTGTGATGTTTGTAATCTTGTTTTTAGCGCCTTTGAGGTGCTTTGGTACCATGAGGTGCAAGCATAGTCGTAGTACCCTTGAATGAGTGCTCCTGCCAGAGTCTTCAGGGTATTCTTGTTTACCAAGCGGAGGTCCGTGCCACGTTCAACAGCATTGCATATTGAGGGGGGGAGCCTCGCAGATGTATCGTTGAAACAAGTTACCTCGCCTGAGCACCTAAACCCCGCCCGCACGGCTTGGATCATCCCAGAAAAGAAACTAGACCATTCCCAATGGGGTGCAATACCAACTGGAAGGCGTAGGCGGCGGTATTTGCCCTTTTGCGAGCTCAGACCCATTCCCAACGATAACATCAGGCTGGATGGATGAAAATGAATGGATATCGCTAATAAAATAAATAATGGTTAAAACCTGACTATACTCAGGTCTGGCGCTCAAGCGATGGCAAGTTAACCCGACTATCATCGTGACTGGTGCTGAATGAGTTAAGATTGGAAGAGTAATCCGTTAGATTACTCGGTCGTTACTGAAAAAGTAACGCTGTTAGTAACGCCGTTATTTATAACGGTGTTATTCCCATCACTGAATTTTACATTGATTATCCATAGCTAGCTGTAATAGATCTCTTCTTTGCTTTGCCGCAAGGTTACTGGGACCTGGTTCTGGCGAATCTGACAATTCTTCAATCTCCGGTTCGGAGGTTTCAGTAGTCTCTGCTTCTGGTACAACAATATCACACCTTTCGATTCTCGATGGAAGTACAAGTAGACTCTTCCAAAACCACTCCTGCGACCGTTGTCAACTGCACCTCGATATTTTAGATTTGATTTGTTTGATCTTGTTGATTAGGATAGCCTTGGTGATGTCTTCCTTCTTGTGTGGAAAGTCGGAGTCCGTTTCACCGCGGTACTGCTCGATGAATAAAGCTAAAATGTCCGCATATTTGTTCTGAACTGACTCCCAGTCGACGGATTCTGTAATCTTATTGACTTTATATTCGTTCGTCACGCTCAGGAGAAGTTCGACCTCACTGTCGGTCCACACGAAAGATTTTTGTGCTACCATATTTTGTTGCTAGCTGTAGAATGTTTGGCTGTGAGCAAGGAGGGATGTTTGTGTTCCGTGCTTCAGTTCAGTTTCTGGTATTAACGCTAAACCCTTCTGATTGGTTGAAATGGCCTTCATGTTTGAACTTACATCGCCACCTATTGCTTTGGCATTGTACTACATGTATATTACATCACTCTGTAGCGGATTTTACAGTTGCGTGTGTGTTTTTTCTTTTTTTTTAAACCACTTGTGTGTACGGAGGATTATTTTTTTTAAAACCTCTGTGTCAAAAATACACATGATCGTGTGGACTGGGCCACAGTCTCCAAAAACAAGATAAGCAATCTAAACCGGTACTGGATGATGTTTGCAGGGCACACATCAACAAGGTAAATACACTCTATAACAACACAAATACAATTTAGGCAAAGCACGACACCGACCACGGTATCACAATTATCCTCCAAACGGGAGCGATAACAAATGCTTCTGGTAGAGTACTCACGTAGGTGATCAGTGAACAACTGACAACGTAACAGCATACCAGGGGAACATTATGAAGGAGGGCAAACAAAACACAGCAGGCGTTAATCAGAGCAATCAGGACAATCAGGACAATCAGGACAGAGGAATAGGTGAAATACCCCAGGGCAACGCCAGGGCTTTTGCTCCCAGGTGAGGGCAAAAACCCCAAACGTCACAGTTTCCCTCATTTACAGTCACGTCGAGTGTACATGCAGAGTTAAGCAAAACATACAGAATTAAGCAAAAAAGGAATATAGAATCACACAATCATAACAATTAGACAAGTAAGGATAACAATCAATAAAACACGTACAGTACAACTTGGTTGACAAAGATTGGAGATCAAGGTTTTAAACTCTGCAACAGAGGGGAGAATTTCAAGCTTTAAGTACTGTTGGAGTTCATTCCATGAGCTAGAGGGGCATCATAGCAAACTCGAGGGACCTTAACTCTTTGACTGCCACCAGCTTTCGCCATCTTTACTAAATGGCGCCAGCGTTATTGACCATTTTAGCGATGTTTGCAGACCCATCGTGTGTTCTGTATTATACTGTACTGTAGCTATGGAGACAATAGTATGGCTCATTTTACAGACATTGTTCATAGTCCATTACTGACTAATCAGTTAATTTCTACACACTGTAGTTTGTTACATGCTACACGCTAAACATCGCCCATTTCTTTTTTCATAGATCGCGAGATATGACAAATTTTATGCAATAAGCCCAAATCGTTCTGGTTGATCGCCTGAAGCCCCAAATACTCCCAAATCAAAGGTATATTTCATTTCAACCTTTATTTAAAATCGTAAGCATCTGAGGTTTCCCTCATTTACAGAAACGACGATTGTACAGTACATAATAAAAACAATATTCACAGAAATTTAAACACCAGAGTAAAACAAATTAAAAACGTTTAAAAATAATTTTAAAATATCAACTAAAACAGTTACAGGTCAGACACAATGGTCTGAAATCATACATTTAAACATTCCAAGGGAAGGGAGAACCTCCAATTTTAGCGTGAGTTGAAGGACATTCCATGAGTTAGAGGCATCAAAGAAAAAGGCTGACTTCCCTAGCTCAGAACGAATCTGAGGAACCCTAAGAACCATCCAGTCATTCGATCGAGTTGAATAGGTTCCAATATTCCAATCTAACAGTGAGGAGATATAAACAGGTTGTTTACCAATAAGGGCTTTAAAAATAATAAATACCAGTGTTTTTTGCGCCTTTCTGCAAGAGAAGGCCAACCCACCCTATCATACAGGACACAATGGTGAGTATCATATCTGTCACCAGTTATAAATCTGAGAGCTGAGTGATATGCAGAATCCAGAGGTTTAAGAGTTGATGCCGCAGCATGCCTATAAATTACATCACCATAGTCCAAAACTGATAAGAAGACTGATTCCACAATTCTTTTTCTACTAAATAGAGGAAAATTGGATCTGTTTCTGTACAGGAAACCAATTTCTGTCGCAGTTTAGTGGCAAGATTTTCCACATGGAACTTAAATGTTAATTTCTCGTCGAGCCACAGGCCAAGATATTTATACTCAGTGACTCTCTCTATACAAGAGCCACTGACAGTAGATATCCTCACATATACATATGTGTCTTCACAAAATCATCAAGGGGGGGGGGGGGGGGGGGGGGTAGTCTTACCTCGAAAATGCGATCCTTACTAAAAGCTTGGTTTAGGTCCGGTAAGATACAACACTGTGATCGTTACAGAAACATGTTTCAGGTTCGGTAAAATAGACCTTACCTTAGCCAGAAGGTATTCCAAAAAGAATAATTCCAATGATCCCATCGGCGATCGCAATTACTCATTTAATAATAATAATAATACATCTATTTTATATAGCGCTTGTCCAGATGCTCAAAGACGCTTTACATGGGTAGAAGAAACAAAACTATGGCAAAACAAAAACAGAACAAAAATAATACATGACAAAATAAAATAAAACCGACAGAATTAGAGGTCAAAAGCAAGATTGAAAAGGTGGGTTTTGAGGGCTGATTTAAAAGATGTCAGGGTGTTTGCATCACGGATATGGCTGGGGAGGGCATTCCAGAGGGAGGGGGCAGCAGCAGCAAAGGCCCTGTCGCCCCAGTTCCGGAGCCTGGTCGTGGGAGGTGTTAGGAGGTTGGCATCAGCAGACCTAAGGCGACGGGTGGGCGTGTGACGGTGGAGGAGGTCGGACAGGTAGGGAGGGGCAAGGTTGTTGAGGGCTTTAAATGTGATGAGAAGTATTTTAAATTGTATCCTGTATTTGATCGGAAGCCAATGGAGGTTGTGGAGGACAGGGGTGATGTGATCAGAGCAACGGGTGGAGGTGAGCATGCGGGCAGCAGAGTTTTGGACATATTGGAGTTTATTGAGGATAGTGTTTGGTGAGCCGTAGAGGATGCTGTTACAGTAATCCAGTCTTGATGAAATGAATGCATGAACCAGTGTTTCAGCAGCGGAGAGTGATAGGGAGGTGGCGGAGATGAGCAATGTTCCGGAGGTGGTAGAAAGCCGTTTTTGTTATGTGGTTCACATGGGGGAGGAAAGAAAGGGTGGAGTCCAGGATGATGCCAAGGTTATGGACCAGGGGCGGGGCTAGGGGGTGGCTACTTGGGCTCAAGCCCCGAATGTTTTCTGAAAAGCCCCGAATCTATTTAAAAAAATATATATATAATAATTTTTTTTTTTTTTTGACAATTCATCATTGTTACATGAAAATATGTTTGCACCAGATTTAGCAGAAGCTAATTTCCATCTGTAGTCTATCCAGCTGCTAACTGGATTTGAGTGAGTTAAGTCTTGGTGTTATGGTAGACTCAGACCTAAGCTTTAAATCACAATCAACAAGTTGACAAAAACATAATTCTTCCACCTTAGAAACATAGCTAAAGTACGGCCATTTATAAATCAAAAGGACGCTGAAAACCAGATCCATGCCTTTATCTCAAGCCGACTCGACTACTGTAATGCACTCCTTACCGGCCTCCCGAAAAAATACGATGATAACTATTTTATTGCAATGCACTATTGCATTATTTTATTCTATTTTACTAACTATTTTATTGCACTGCACTATTTTACTTTGTATCAGTGCTAACTATTTTATTGCACTGCACTATTTTACTTTGTATCAGTGATAATCAAACCGTAAACAAAGACGCATATTAACACTTTCAAGGTGGTGGTATAAGTAAAAAATTGTGGTGTCGAAGTTAAATAAATCCGTGCCCGCTGACGCGGGCACCTATCTGGGCTAAGCCCCGGATCTCCTACAATCCTAAATCCGCCTCTGTTATGGACGTGAGTGGAGAGGGTGACAATGGAACCATCAATATTTAGGGAGAAATCCTGGGTGTGGCTGGTGAGGGAGTTTGGACCGATAATGATGATTTCTGATTTATTGCAGTTTAGTTTGAGAAAGTTATTTTGCATCCATGTTTTGATATCTGTGAGGCAGGTGGTGAGGGTGGAAAGAGTGGCTGGAGTGATAGTCTTGGTGGAGAGGTAGAGCTGAGTGTCGTCTGCATAACTTATATGTAATTACTCGTATACGGGAAACTATAGGTTTTGAGGCGAGGAGATCTCCTAGCGATTGCTCTGCAAGAGCTCCTCCCCCTCAGAGCGAGTCAGGAAAGACAGGGAGCAGGACAGAGACAGTTTAGTTCAGGCAATCAGAGTTCAAAAAGTAGGCAATACTGCCACCTGGTGAGATTTGATCATCATTGCAATTCCAACGTAGGCAGATGAATCAGAGACACCTAGAGGGCTCCGGCTCACCATATAAAACGGGGATCAAAGGAAAATATCAAAGGACCAAAACCAGAGAAATCTCGGGTTTCTGGCGCTCAACGCATGTCGAGATAACCTGACTTATCTCGGGTTTGGCGGTCAATGAGTTAAGGACCAGCCAGTCACTAGAACTGGTTCCATAGGTTCCAAAATTCCATTCCAATAATGATGTAGTATAAGGAGATAATATAAGAAGGTAGATAAAACCATTAAGACAATTATATAGGTCTAGGTTCACTTGGCTCTTAAGCCGAAAGAGTGTTGATATGAAAAGAACAGTCTATTCTTATTTCTGACCAGATATTACGTCAAGTGTCAACATTTGTTAGCTAGATAGGTATCCAGATGGCATCTCTCGCAGGGGGACAAATCTAGGAGATCTGAGGTTGTGTTGAACTTTAGGTATCAGAAAGGGAGATAGCGAAAGGAGAGGGTGATAACAAATGGCCATATTTTGCCAGGGAGAGACAGGATCTTGGTCTCTTTGGTATTTCACCTTGGAGGAGAGAGGGCTTCTTCAGTAGCCCTCTTTGTTATTCAGATGGAGGAGAGAAGCAGGGGCGTAGCTGGGGGGGGTAGCTTAGGATGATTCCAAGGGCCCAGCACTGGGGGGGGGGGGCCAAAAAAAAAGACTTCAGGTGTATTATTGATGCTCTCATTGATACTATGTTTCTTTCTGAAGTGTGTGTGTGTGTGTG
>NC_140172.1:130695448-130790448 GCF_963971535.1 Notolepis coatsorum | reverse complement strand
CCTGATGTAAACAAGACGAAAGTCTTTCTCTGGTCTGCATCCCCTTAAAAATTGTGTGTATTGAGCCGTACTGTATTGTACCCATTCTGCAATCTGTTAAATAAAGTTGTCATTCATTCATTCATTCATTCATTCATTCATTCATTCATTCATTCATTCATTCATTCATTCATTCATTCATTCCGTTATCAGCAGCGACAATGAGATTTCCGGACGTAATTTTTCCAAAATAAAAGAACAATTCTGTCAAGTCTAAAACACACTAGTTAATGAAAGATCTTAATTTCCACATAAACAACACACCAAGCATTTAAATTAACCTATATGTACAATCAAAAATATGTTTTCATGTGATAATAATGGTTATTATAGTTTTGATAAAGTTACCCTCAGTACCTAAATGGACAAATGCTGTTTAATGGTAAATGGTGCATTTATATAGTGCTTAAGTTATAGTGGTTAAGTGTCTTGCTCAAGGACAGTTCGACACGCTGCCCAGGAGGAGCGGGAATCAAACCGGGAACCTTCCAATTACCAGACGACCGCTCTACCTCCTGAGCCACTGTCGCTTGGACTATGTGATATCGATGATCTATATGATATTTGTATGTCATAAATGTCTTGATGAATTGAAAATGGAGGCCCCTTATGTAAACAAGACGGAAGTCTTTTTTGGTCTTCATCCTCTTAGCAGTTGTTAGTATTGAGCTGTACTGTATTGTACCCATTCTGCAATCTTTTAATAAAGTTTTCTATCAATCAATCAAACAGTACTGCTCAATACAAACAACATTGTACATTTACCGGGGCCAGTTTCTAATTGCAGCCACCCTCTAGGTCTAGGTGGTCTTTGAGAGCGGTTTTGAAGGAGGGTGGAATGGGATTCAATTTTTTTTACGGCTGTGGGTAGGGCGTTCCACATTATTGCGGCATAATTGCGAAACGTGTTTAGTCTCTTGTTTGAGCCGAATCTGGGTTGAACATGATTTGTGGAACTCCCTCTGGTGTTCTGGTCGTGGAATTCACTGACCTTTGGGAAGTATTTCGACATGTACATGGGTACCTTAGTGGTGTAGTGTATCTTGTAGACCAGGCCCATTGCAAGTTGCTGTACTCTGTCGTCTACTCTAAGCCATCCTAGGTTGTCAAAGTGGGCAGGGGTAAGGTGGGTTTTAGGAGTAAGGCCAAGCAGTAGTCTGACGACCAGTTTGTTTTGTCATGTTTGTAGCCTTGTTTTTAGGGCCTTTGAGGTGCTTTGGTACCATGAGGTGCAAGCATAGTTGTAGTACCATTGAATGAGTGCTCCTGTTAGAGTCTTCAAGGTCCTTCTTCCATTATTAAAACAGTATAGTAACCCATGGTAACCACTCCCCGAACATTCTATGCCAGATAAAAGATACACAGCACACTACAAACCTACAACAAATTGACCTGATCTGCTTATAGTTTTCAAAGGTAATACATCTGTGAAGACACATCAAATGCCCAAACTCAGAATGATCTGTTTTATTGAAATCTGCATGGCAGTAAGTTTACTTCAGAAGTATGATATTTAGTATGATATTTCGGTCCCCAAAATGAATGGAAGTGAATGAGGAGCCTGACACCTGGCATGAATGGTGGGTGATGAGTATCCCTTTAACTTGAAAATTATGCAACTTTTAAAGTAGGCCTACATCAAATTACACAGTGCTTCTAGTGCTTAGCTTTTGATTGATTGATTGAAAATGTTATTAACAGATTGCAGAATGGGTACAGTACAGTACAGCTCAGTATACAATTGTTAAGTGGATGCAGACCAGAGAAAGACTTTCGTCTTGTTTACATCAGCAAAAGACGATTTGCCAAGCTATAGAAGACTCATGGATTCTCTTACAACTAGGGATGGGTACCGAATTCGGTACTTTTGAGGTACTGAACCGAAACACGTCGGTACTACCGAGTATCGATTCAAGTGAGATAAAAAAATTAAAATTAAAAATATTTTTTTGTATTTTTTGATTTTTTTACCTTTTTTCTTTTCATGTCAACGTTCACACGCACAATATATGCTTACCTAGGATTTGACTTGATTCAACAACAAAGCAGTCGGAGCAATGGCAAGCCGAAAACTGTCGAAATTGTAGTTATTTGAAGTTTGGATTTCTTTCCACGACTGATGTAGGTAAATAAAATTTCCTGAGACTAAAGTACAGAAAAAAGGTACCGTTGGGTACCGGTATCGATTCACAGGTACCGGTACCGTATCGGTTCAAATGTGAAAGGTACCCATCCCTACTTACAACGCACATCGCACAACGCACAACGCACATCACACAACACACAACACACAACACACAACACACATCACACAACACACATCGCACAACACACATTGCACAACACACAACACACAACACACATCACACATCACACAATGCACATCGCACAACGCACATCAAACTTCGCACAACGCACATCGCACAACACACAACACACTTCACACAACACACAACACACATCGCACAACACACATCGCACAACACACATCACACATACACAACGCACATCGAACTTCGCACAACTCACAACACACAACACACATCGCACAACACACTACTCACATCACACAACACACATCACACAACACACATCGCACATAGCACAACACACAATACACATCGCACAACACACATCGAACTTTGCACAACACACATCACACAACACACAACTCACATCACACAACACACAACACACAACACACAACACACATCACACAACACACAACACACATCACACACAACACACATTGCACATCGCACAACACACAACACACATCGCACAACGCACAACACACATCGCACAACACACAACACACATCGCACAACGCACAACACACATCGCACAACTCACAACTCATAACACACATCACACATAATAGGGGCTCAAGCCCCTATTAGACCCTGTGGACATTTCTGCTAACTATACAGCAATGTATACATAATAATAATAATAATAATAATAATAATAATAATAATAATAATAATAATAATAATAATAATAATAATAATAATAATAATAATAATAATAATAATAATAATAATAATAATAATAATAATAATAATAATAATAATAATAATAATAATAATAATAATAATAATATAATAATAATAATAATATAATAATAATAATAATAATAATAATAATAATAATAATAATAATAATAATAATAATAATAATAATAATAATAATAATAATAATTAAATTAAATTAAAGCAAGTTTTCTTCTTCTAAACCCATTCCGTGCCTCTGAGCCCATTCCGTGCCGTACATTTCTGTAATGTGACTAGTGTATCAAGGGTTTAGTATTATAAGCAGTTTACACTACAGCTTGGTAATAACAATAATACCAGGGTAAGGCAAGGGAGGTAACAGGGTAATGTGGTTACAAGGATATTACCAGTAATTACCGTTAGTAACCCGTTGTTACTCCTGTAGTGACAGGATGTACTTCCCTTCCACTACTGATAATCTAAAACAGAGTTCCCGCTGAGCGTCCGTTAGCGGAGCACAAGACCTGACATCTTAACGTCCAACCAATCCGCGTATAGCTATTTATTAAAGGGTCCGTTGAGATTTCTCAAATGCATACGCCTAAGTTGCCTTTGCGACCGGCTGGCAGGTTTCACACACAGCAGGTATGTAACCCCAGCAGAGTGAGCTGGCTTTAGGTGTGTATTTACGGAAATAAACATAATAAAACGTGGTATGAGATTCCATGTTTTGATAGAGACGGCCCCATCGTTACCTAGTCAGGCTCCCATGGTTCCTGTGGTGCTAGAGGGATGGGGCAATGGTTATGGACCCCTGAGAAAGACCTCTAGGCTAGGGATGTGATCCTTAGGATTTTCTTGTTTCTTTTTGGTGGATAGGGTGTTTGGTCACACAAATATCTGTCATTCTCCTACTGAGATTCCTGTTTTGGGGCCCCATCCTAGCTTGGGTCCCCCTGAATTACCCGCTTGTGTCTGTACTAGGGATGGGAATTGATAAGATTTTATCGATACGATTCCATTGTCGAACTAAGCTGGTTAGAATAACAACATGCAACTTGACATTTCTGATTGTCATTTATCATTTATTGTCAGAAAAATACAAAAACTGTAAACAAATTAATTAACTATAGGCCTACACTTAAATAAAATGTATTTGAGAACTAATTTAATCTATTGAACTGTAGTTGCATTCAACAGGTCGTTATTGCAAAAGACAATTTGTTAGCAATAACCTACCTGTATAAATAAAGGCCAGCTCAGTGTTCTCTCTCTGTCTCTCTCTGCAATGAGCATGGCTATTTAGCTAGATAGTGGCTAACGTTACTTTACCATGTAAATTAATGACTAGGATGCAAAGCACTTTCAGTTTTCACTGCACACACAAAATGGTCGCAATATCGAGCCCTTTAGGTTTTCCTAGTCAAGGAATTAAATAGTCTGCTATGGCTGCATGCGTGGCGCTAACGTTATTGTTTTTAAATGCGCAACTGTCGGAAAAACATGGCATCGATAAGAGGAATCGATAGTCATGGAGGCATGCGATTCAGGAATCGGACAATTAGGAACCGGTTCCCAATCGATTCCGATTCTCGATTCCCATCCCTAGTCTGTACTCCTCAGGAATATACATGTGCACACTCCTCAGGAATATACACATGTTCACACTCCTCAAGAATATACACATGTGCACACTCCTCAAGAATGTACACGTGCACACTCCTCGGGAATTAGGGTGACCAGGTGTCCCCCTTTTGGTTGTACTGTCCCACCATTTGACCAAATGTCCCGCGTCCCTCATATTGAGAGGATGTCCCTCTTTTCGAAGCCAAAAAAAACATGCGTCTAAAAGCCCCTCCCTACAGACAGTAAACGTAGCAATCCGCCTCTTGTCCACACACATTGCTCTGATTGGTTATATACTTTAGCGTGCTGCTTGCCTGCTTGTGACGTGACTGAGACTGAGTCGTGACGCTACCTCATATCGCAAATCTGATTGGTCAAAAAAAACACAACAACATTACAAGCGAACTAGTTCAAGATGGAAAGCAGTAAAAAGAAACGGACCTGCAGTTACGACCAAGACTGGCAAACGACACATGACTGGGTGAGGCAGATGGCAGGCAATCTGCAGCAGGCTTTGTGTTTTGTGTCATAGTTCGTTTTCAATTGCGCATGGAGGAGAATACAACTTGAAGCGCCACAGTGGACGTGAGTCTCACTTGAAAGTGGCTCACCAAAAAGAAACATCCAGATCTATGGATACATTTCTTTTTAAACCAAACAATGATAGCCAGACGGACAAGGTCACTGCAGCTGAGATAACAAGTGTCTATCACACAGTACAACACTCCCATTCATACAGGTCAGCCGACTGTGGTAACCTTTAACCTTTGATTTAAATCTATTCGGTGAAGACCATGGCAGTTATTCTAATATAGAAACACAATTTATTTGTATTATTATTTTTGTATTATACTACACTGTTTTCCCTAGTTCTGTGTTAACAGGGAATATCAAACACAAGACATTCCTGTCAAGTGATGACGTTTGAATATTTAAAACAGATGTTAGGTGGTATTTAATTTGTATTTATTTTGATTTAACCTTTAACCTTTGATTTAAATCTATTCAGTGAAGACCATGGCAGTTATTCTAATACATTTTTTTACATTATCTATCTGTCCCACTTTGTCCCACCAAAATCGTACTGTTGTCCCACTTTGTCCCACCAAAATCGTACTGTTGTCCCACTTTGTCCCACCAAAATCTTACTGTTGTCCCACTTTTGGACTTTTTGCATCTGGTCACCCTATCGGGAATATACACATGCACACTCCTCAGGAATATACGTGCACACTCCTCGAGAATATACATGCACACTCCTCAGGAATATACACGTGCACACTCCTCGGGAATATACACATGCATGCACACTCCTCAGGAATATACACGTGCACACTCCTCGAGAATATACACATGCACACTCCTCAGGAATATACACGTGCACACTCCTCAGGAATATACAGTACATGTGCACACTCCTCTGGAATATACATGTGCACACTCCTCAGGAATATACAGTACACGTGCACACTCCTCGGGAATATACACATGCACACTCCTCAGGAATATACACATGCACACTCCTCAGGAATATACAGTACACGTGCACACTCCTTGGAAATATACACATGCACACTCCTTGGGAATATACATGTGCACACTCCTCAGGAATATACACATGCCCACTCCTCAGGAATATACACATGCACAATCCTCAGGAATATACACGTGCACACTCCTAGGGAATATACGCAAGCAGCATTTCCCACAGTTTGATCGGCCATCTGTGGCAGGGGCAGATTGAACGATCTCAAACCCCGCCCTCTTTTCTTGATACTCCAATCACAACTCTTTGTCTCCCGGTATGTGGTGGGCCTGTCTGATTTTGTAAGGGGCCACCACAAGTAAAGGATGCACCGTTATGGCACTAGAAGCATCATTTGGTGATTCTAGAGCAGAACTGTGCCTAGGGGAATTGGGGGACAGGGGCTCAGGCAACACAATGGCATCTTTAACAAATCTCTTTAATGGCGAGGGGTGGAGTGTGCCCTTGTTTAAATAGGGAACCTCTTTTTGTTGGTGGATATTTTAAGTGGAGGTAATGGTATGCTAAAATCCGAATGCAAAAAATAGAAAACACTTTCTAAGCAGGCACTTTCTGTATGGCAGGGCAGGGGCTCAAGCCACCTTTGGACCTTATCTGTGCATGCCTGTTCCGGAGATGTTCTCATCCTTTATCCAGAAAACTACCAATGACGTATTCAGCACAAGATAAGATAAGATGCGATAAGATAAGATATTCCATTATTGATCCCCTTGGGGAAATTCGGGAACATTTAAAAGAAACCGTAAAAAAACAATAATAGGCTAACAAAATCATTGACCCAAACACGGCGCTTGTGTGTGTATGTGCTCACTGCTGTGTGTTTGTTGCAGGAGGCATGCTGTGCCTATGTGATAGGTCTGATGGCAGTGTACTGGTGTACAGAGGTGCTCCCACTCGCTGTGACAGCTCTGCTTCCCACCATCCTCTTCCCTGCGTTCAACGTCATGACGTCCAAAGATGTAAGTTGTCCATGTATTAACTTTGTATTTTTAAATTCAAAGTATTAAGAGTGAAGTACTGCTCTTGGCTTTCTTATGATTTATTGTGCCTTAAAACGAATAAAACTTCAAGTAGACATACTTATTGCTGTGTTCTGTAAAGTAATTCAGAACTGTCTGCTTTAAACTACTCTCTAACCATGGGAGTAAAGCAAGACCCCATCTGTAGAGATGCAGGGGGAAAAGGAGGAGTATATGACAAAGACCTATGGCTCTGATAGTACTAAACATCTCCAACGTTTATGTGTATCTGCCAATTTCATGATTTTATATGTCTATTTTACGTGTATCGGTGACAATCAAAATGTAAACAAAGAGGCCTAGATGTTAGATCCTAATATGAAAGATTACGTGATTTGATGTTCTATGCCTTATTTTTACTGTCTATTTTGCTGCTGTCTATTTTATGCTAATTTTATGCTTATTGTATGCCTAATTTTATGTCTGCACTTTATGCATTGCTCTTGATCTGCCAATTTGGTGCTCATTTTATGCCATTTTATGTCTCTTTTACTGCTGTGAAGCACTTTGAGCTGCAATTCTTGTATGAAAGGTGCTATATAAATAAAGTGTTGTGGAAGTTGATAAATAAATCTAGTGTCCACCACAGTGTATTATTATTATTATTATTATTATTATTATTATTATTATTATTATTATTATTATTATTATTATTATTATTATTATTATTATTATTATTATTATTATTATTATTATTATTATTATTAGAGGTTAGAGTACACAGTATGCAGTATAATACACAGTATAATACGTTACTATATAGCTATAAACACTTATATATTATATACCTATAGTAACCCATTATAACATTTAGCCAATACCATGTGAATGCACTATTAATCAAAGGCAATGTCTCAGGATAGGAAAATCAGTGCTTTCTCCGATTCAAAAACACAGGACGTGATGTTAAACATTCCTTTGTGCCAATAACTGGTGAGAACACACCAGATGTGACTTGTTGTTGAAGGTGGTATGTGATTCACAGGTGGGGGTTCTTTAATGTATGTGGGAGGTCTTAGCCTGGGTTAGGTACAATCGCAGGACAATCAGGCACGGGACACATCATCAGCAGTATTCCCTTGTATCATTGGGCGTTTCGGCATTACGACACTATACACAGAATTAGAATCATAATCTCTTTATTTGCCAAGTACAATTTTGCATATACCAGGCATTTGTCCTCTGCATTTAACCCGTCCTAACTATTTAGGAGCAGTGGGCGTCTATAACCCAGGGAGCAACTCCAGTTTGAATGTCAAGGGCAACAGCAGGAGTGTGTACATAGCATGCATATGTTTTATAGTGGCAGACAAGAGGGAAACAACAGCAACAGCAGACATCACCGTGAACAACAAGCCAACTGGGCAATACTATCAAAGGAATTAACTCTCTCTCTCTCTCTCTCTCTCTCTCTCTCTCTCTCTCTCTCTCTCTCTCTCTCTCTCTCTCTCTCTCTCTCTCTCTCTCTCTCTCTCTCTCTCTCTCTCTCTCTCTGTTTCTCTCTCTCTGTGTTTCTCTCTCTCTCTGTGTTTATGTGATACTGTATTAACCAGGTGTGTATGCAGTACCTGACGGACACTAACATGCTGTTTGTTGGTGGCCTGATGGTGGCGGTGGCCGTGGAACACTGGAACCTTCACAAACGCATCGCCCTCAGGGTGCTGCTCGTCGTCGGGGTGCGACCTGCTCTGTGAGTAACCAGTCCTGGATAGCCTGGTGTAGGGTTGGGGTTTTAGGGTCCCGCCAAAACCGTCTCCCTCTCCCTACTCTCTACGCAAAGGGGAGTGGACTTCCCACTCTCCCTCTGTCATTGTCTTCACCCTCTCTCTACCTCTGTCTTCCCCTCTCTACCTCTCTCTACCTCTCTCTACCCCTCTCTACCCCTCTACCTGCTCTGTGAGTAACCAGTCCTGGATAGCCTGGTATAGGGTTGGGGTTTTAGGGTTCCCAAGTATGTCCGTGTTTGGGTCCTTTTTTCAAAATCTAAACTGTTCTTAACCCTTTCACTACCACACTTAACCGTCTGTAGTGTGGTAGTGAAAGGGTTAACATTCTGTAGTGTGGTGGTAGTGAAAGGGTTAACCATCTGTAGTGTGGTAGTGAAAGGGTTAACCTTCTGTAGGGGAGTTCGCGACCCTCTCTGCGCCGCCCCCTATCTCCCTGTCTCCGGCTGTCCCTGAGCAATGACTGGAGTGTTGAATGTCCCGTGATTAAGACGGGGAGGACGCGACCCTCTCTGCGCCGCCCCTGTGCCTCAAATAGATTCGCTATCAGCTCTTATCTTCAATCTTTCAAAATGTTCAGTTGCTATCGCTATCAGCTCTATCTTTAATCTTTCAATATGTTCAGTTGCTATTGCATGCACTCATCTGTGTTTCACTACACACTTGAGTGCATGCTTACCAACTGTCCGTCTGCAACACTACTATCACCGACATCTAAGAAGGGAGATCCCCCCTTGAATGGCCCTTCTAAGGTTTCTCTCCTCCACACTGCCTGTGGAGCATTTTTACCTATTGTTAGGTTTTAGTGAGTTTTTCCTTACCTTCGCGTGGGGTATGTCTGGGAGTGCTTGCATTCTTTCATTTATTTGCATTTATTTTAAATTTGTTGGACCTTATGGTGTCCTTGTTCTGTTCTTGACTTATTGTTATGTTTTCTTCTTGACTTGTTTAAAGAAGACCTGTACGGCCCATGGGGACATTAACGTGTGTTGTTGGGCCTTATAAATAAATTTGATTTGATTTGATTTGGTAGTGAAAGGGTTAACCTTCTGTAGTGTGGTAGTGGAAGGGTTAACAGATAAAGAATACTGATTCTGTGCATTGGGTCTATTTTGTTCATGATTTGGGGAGAGTTGGTGGTTCCTTACTGTGGTGGCCCAACACTTCTGAGTGAGAACCGTCTCCATTTGACCAGTAAGGCCGCAGTACACTGACTGTGGAAACGATCCTCAGCAGGTTCCTAAGAACAAAACAACCCATTTGTGGAGAATACAAAGTGATCATCTACAAATTGTGTAACACGGGGCTATATGTATTTTCCCCATCTTCTCCACTGACCTGTGAATAACCAATCATCCCTGAAACAAAGTCCGTACACATGTTGCCAAGAAAAATTAAAATCCACAAAACATTGACATATTAAAGGTAGAATATGTAATGTTGTCAAACAGCGATCTCTAGGCAAAAGATGACACCATTTTTGTTTTTGTCTGTTTTTGCCACCAAGATGGGTCTGGAGGAATTCACAGTATAATAAGTTACTAAACTCTAACCCACATGTCCGATCAAAACAAAAAAGTAAACAAAGCGCAGTACCAAGTGGGGCTCTTTTGCCTAGAGGTCATTGTTTGACGGCATTACAGATTATACCTTTAACAACTGGCACCTTCACATGTAAAAACATTATGACATTATATGAATTTGATCTGAATATGAAAGAGTCTTAACTTACTAGCAACAAGCCAATGTGTCGGCCGTGCACCATTTATAGCCTCCAAAGGATTGGCGGCCATTATACTAATCGGAGGTTATAAACGGTGCATAGCCGACATCAAAGCAAAGCTGAGCCGCGAGGACCAGACGCAATAGACAGAACAAACAAATGGCAAAGGCAGAAGACATACAGCAGTAAGACTCAAAGATAGCAAACACACGTGAAGAGCAAAGAGACGGGCTAGGAGATAGTAATGAATTGGTATAGTTACTGGGTGGCAAAGAGTGGCGGGAAATAGTGGAGAGAGAAAAGAGGGTGGGAGGAAAAGAAAAGAGGGCGGGGGAAAGGAAAGAGGGCGGGAGGGAAAGAAAAGAGGGCGGGGGAAAGAAAAGAGGGCGGGGGAAAGAAAAGAGCGGGGGGGGAGAAAAGAGGGTAGGGGAAAGAGAAAAGAGGGTGGGGGAAAGAGAAAAGAGGGTGGGGGAAAATAAAAGAGGGCAGGGATTGAGATTGAGGTCCATTTCAGAGTATTTTGTAGGTAATTCGAGTCACCAGCAGCAAACTAGAATAATATGTAATAAAACCCAATGACTAAGACACAGTAAAAATGGGAGGAAAGGACACATGACTCTAGAAGTATAATTAATCAAAATCACAAAGAGGGGACAGAAGTATTTATGACGGGGTGGCTAAGTGGCGCAGTGGGCAAGGCGCTCGCCACTAATGCAGGAGATGCTGGGTTCGAGCCCAGCTCTCGGCGTTGCTACCAGCTTGGCTGGTCGTTCATACTAACACAATTGGCAGTGTTAGGGGTGGGAAGCTGGTGGGTGGGGATCGGACGTTGTGGACAGCGACTCCTACAGGTTGGTTGGTGCGCCTGCACAGCAGAATCAGGAAGCGACGGGGGCAGCGTGAGCCTCCCACGCGTTACTCCTCGCCACTGAGAGATCGCGCTGTGCAGGTGAAAAGATGCGACGGCTGCCTCCTCGTGTACCGGAGGGGACACGTGATGCAAGGCTTCGTCCACATTGCAGCCGGCCAGTGGGAGGCATGGCCTAACAGTGTTAGAGACAGGGGAGGGTAGAATTGGACGATACGAAATTGGGATGGGAGAAAAATAGAAAAATGGGAGAAAAAGTAGATAAAAAAAAAAAAGTATTTATGACAAGTTGGTGTGACCTATACTCACAAGTTGGTGTGTGGTTAAGACCCCCACTTCTGGAACCACAATTAGGGGTGCTCGATTGAGGCAAAAATCGTAATCACGATAATTTTGATTGATATTGAAATCACGATTATTAAACACGATTACTTTATTATTATTATTATTATTATTATTATTATTATTATTATTATTATTATTATTATTATCATCATCTTGTCATCTTCTACAAGATACCAAAGACGTTTCAAAATTACTGGAGACAGTTATCCCTCCCTATCAATGCAAACCGCTGCGAAGGAAGGGTGTGCCGCATTTACAACACAAGACAAAATGAGAGCAACACAGCATGCGGCACAATAATAGTTTTAACTCGATTATCTTGTTTTCATGATTGTGGGAAGCCAAAATCATAATTTTAATTGAAATTCAGTTAATCGCCCAGCCCTAACCACAAATACCTTTACTGGCAGAGGGTTGAATCCCGCCAGAACCTTCTCCCTACTCTCTATACAAAGGAGAGTGGACTTCCCGTCCTCCCTCTCTCTCTACCTCTCTCTACCTCTCTCTTCCTATCTCTCTCTACCTCTCTCTCTACCTCTCTCTACCTCTCTCTTCCTACCTCTCTCTTCCTACCTCTCTCTTCCTACCTCTCTCTACTTCTCTCTACCTCTCTCTTCCTACCTCTCTCTACCTCTCTCTTCCTTGCTATACCTCTCTATCACTCTAGTCTCTACCTCTCTCTACCTCTCTCTTCCTCGCTCTACCTCTCTCTACCACATACCTCTCTCTACCTCTCTCTATCTACCTCTCTACCACTTTCTACCTCTCTCTACCTCACTCTACCTCGCTCTACCTCTCTCTTCCTCGCTCTACCTCTCTCTTCCTCGCTCTACCTCTCTCTATCACTCTACCTTTCTCTACCTCCCTCTTCCTCGCTATACCTCTCTATCACTCTCTACCTCTCTCTACCAGTGGCGGCCGGTGTGAACTACATTTGGGTGGGCGCGGGGGGGTGAAGGGGGGGGGGGGGGGGGCAAGCGGACAGCTGACCAAGCGAATACTGACTCATAACGTTACCCCGTTTCCAACGTTAAGTCGAGTTCATTCATACTACACTAGTACATGTCCACTGTCCCACAGTCCCAGACTGTTGATGTATATCCACTGTCCAGACTGCATCCAGCTAGCCAAATAGCTTCTTGTTAGCCAGGTTAGGCACCACAACACAAGTACTGTGATGAGCTGTGTCTTTGCCCATTTCCGCATCGAACAGCCTGCAAACTACCTGGCGTTCTATCGCCCTGCTCTAAGACAAACTCTAACCTTAACCAACTTTGAAAGAGTGCCTAAGCTTAACCGTCGAAATAACTTGCCGTCATGCTCTAAGACAAACTCTAACCTTAACCAACTTCGAAGAGTAACTAAGCCTAACCAGTGTAGAATCTGGCGTCGGCCAATCAGAGAGCGTCTCCGAGAAATGCGGCTACGGAAAGTATAGACGCTGCTTGCTTAGATGATATAGATCGCTTGAAAACGCGCCCGGCTTCCATCATATTACATCATATTTCAACGCACAGTGCGTTACGTGCGTTGACCTATTTGATTGGCTGCGAGGATACAGCGATGAAACCAGTGCACGCCCTGCTGTGCGCGATATGTCTCGCCCCGGCCTGAGAGGTAGTTACTAGTGACTTCCTGTGAATGAAAAACTATTATTTATATTTGATATATTAACGTTATATTGTGCATTGGAAACACAAACATACTTAAAATGAGTAAATATTATTCATTTTAAACATGTTTATTTTATTTCTAGGGCTCTAAAAATAAAAGAAAATAAAAATTCTTCTTCTTCTCTCTTTTAACCAGGGAGGGCGGCGCTCTAACGCCCACTATCGGCCGGCCGCCACTGCTCTCTACCTCTCTCTACCACTCTCTACCTCTCTACCTTAATCAGCTGCTCCCAGAGCTTCCCCACACCTGACTCTGCATCTGTAATTAGAGAGGATAATAGAGAGAGAGTAGACAGGCAGGCATAGGGTGTGACATCTCTCTCTACCTCTCTGTACCACTCTCTTCCTCTCTCTACCTCTCTACCTCTCTCTACCTCACTCTACCACTCTCTTCCTCACTCTACCTCTCTACCTCTCTCTACCTCTCTCTACCACTCTCTACCTCTCTCTACCACTCTCTACCTCTCTTTACCTCACTCTACTTCTCTCTTCCTCTCTACCTCTCTCTTCCTCTCTCTACCTCTCTCTACCACTCTCTACCTCTCTCTACCACTCTCTTCCTCTCTACCTCTCTCTTCCTCTCTCTTCCTCTCTTTGCCTCACTCTACCTCTCTCTACCACTCTCTACCTCTCTCTACCTCTCTCTACCACTCTCTTCCTCTCTACCTCTCTCTTCCTCTCTCTACCTCTCTCTATGTCTCTCTTTCCCCGTACCTTTTTATCAGCCCCTGTTGTCTCCTTCTGTCTCCCAGGCTGATGTTGGGGTTCATGGGAGTGACGGCTTTCTTATCCATGTGGATCAGCAACACGGCCACGACCGCCATGATGGTCCCCATCGTACAGGCTGTACTGGAGCAGCTCAACAGGCCCAGGGACGGCGAGAGCACCCCCACCGGCCAGGATAATGGTATGATCCTATACCAAACCACGCAAGACGATCAGGAGAAAGACGCCATCAGCCTACAGGACGATGGGTCTACCCCCGAGGAGAATGGTACGATCTTGCTTTCAAAAACCTAAAACATACAGTATATGGGAACAAACTTCCCTGGTACATCAAAGTGCATGGTATGGATGATGATGATAATGATGATGATGATGATGATGATGATGATGATGATGATGATGATGATGATTATGATGATGATGATGATGATGATGATGATGATAATGATGATGATGATGATGATGATGATGATGATGATGATGATGATGATGATGATGATGATGATGATGATGATGATGATGGTAAATTTAACCCTTCTATTGTGTTAGGGTCAAATACGATAATAAGATATGTAATGAATATCCTCCTGGTTGTTCCTGTCTCCTCTGTGTGCAGCGGCATCGCCCCCGGTGGAGATGAAGTGCCAGATGGGGCTCGAGGAGCCGAGCGGGGAGGAAGAGGAGGATGAGGAGGAGAGGTCGAGGATGTGCAAAGGCCTGACGCTGTGTGTGTGTTATGCTGCCAGCATCGGTGGCACCGCCACCCTCACCGGCACCGGGCCCAACCTGGTCCTCACAGGGCAGATGAGCCAGTGAGTACATACACACTGACAACACTGCACTTTAGATTCGATTACATCAGATTAGATCAGATTAGATCAGATCAGGTTAGATTAGATTAGATTAGATCAAATAAGATTCAATTAGATTTGATTCGATTTGATTAGTTTAGATTAGATTAGATTATTT
Source organism: Notolepis coatsorum (assembly GCF_963971535.1). NCBI lineage: Eukaryota > Metazoa > Chordata > Actinopteri > Aulopiformes > Paralepididae > Notolepis > Notolepis coatsorum. The sequence continues at coordinate 130,775,197 of NC_140172.1, read as the reverse complement.
GATTCTATTCAAATTTATTGTCATTATACAGCACAAGTACAGTACAACGAAAAGAAGTTTGGCATCCAACCAGAGTGCAAATGTAACAGTAATAGTGCAATAGTAATATTACTATGTGGTATGAACCTTATTACAGTACATTGGCCTACATTGCACTTCTATTATCATACATTTATACAAAAGATTTCTGCACTTTTTGCTGCATCGTTTTAAATTTGTCGTTTCCCCTCCCTGACGCTTATTAGACGCGCAGACCTAGCACCTCTATAACCGGGTTGGTTTATTTGTTTGTCTGTGTGCGCAGGCCAGACCGTTCGTTTGGCTTCCAACAGTTGGCCAAGCTGCGAGGTGGGATTCCTCGTCCTCCGCTCCAACACTGAGCACCTATAAAGATCCACCAATCACCAACAATAGCTTTGTACAGAAACAGATGCCAATGCAAGTCATGTTCAAGTTTCTTTAATAGTTGTCATACAGAAGTACAGAATACTTTCATACAAAATGCTTCTTACTGTTACGCTCCAGAGACTGTGCTAGACAAGATAGTATCAAATAACATAGTATAGCATGTAATTTAGAAGTAGAAAATGAGGTCACAGTGTTCAGTATAGACATATGTACAATGTTCGATGCAGAATAGACGTAACTGAGTTACCATATAATATACAATACTATGCAGTGTACTAATGTACAGTACTATATAGTGCAAAGCAGAAATGGGATGAGGTACAATTTAGGTACAATTTACAGTAAGGTGTACGAGTTGTAGTGCAATCCTTCATCAATAAATATAAAGTGTGGGGAGTGGGTGCTACAGTGTGTTTGTTTAAAGTGGGTGTGTGCTATAAAGTGTGTGGAGTGGGTGCTACAGTGTGTTTGTTTAAAGTGAGTGTGTGCGTGTGGATGTGTGTGCTATGTGCGTTTGATGGTTGTTGTTGTGTAGTGTTCATTGTTCGTTTAGCAGCCTGATGGCCTGGGGATAGAAGCTTCTTCTGAGTCTTTCTGTGCTCGCCTTGAGACTCCGGTATCGCTTGCCTGACCGCAGCAGTTCAAAGAGGCAGTTGTTCGGGTGACTGGAGTCTTTAATGATTCTCTTAGCCTTGCCCCTGCAACGCTTGTTGTAAATGTTCTGGAGGGTGGGGAGCCCCCCTCCAATTGTGCGTTCGGCTGAACGTGTCACTCTTTGTAGTCTGCTTCGGTCTTGTGCAGTGCTATTCCCAAACCAGGAGGTGATGTTGCCAGTCAAGATGCTCTCTATTGTACATGAGTAGAAGTTCTTAAGGATCTTCTGACTGACTTGGAACTTCCTTAGTCGCCTGAGGAAGTAGAGGCGTTGTCGTGCCTTCTTCACAACACTGTCAATGTGTGTGGTCCATGTCAAGTCCTCGGATATGTAGGCTCCGAGGTACTTAAAGCTGTTGACTCTCTCAACCGGTGCCCCGTCGATGCTGAGGGGGCTGTAGTCCTTGACCCCCGACCTCCTGAAGTCCACAATCATCTCCTTTGTTTTGCTGACGTTCAGGGAGAGGCTGTTTTCCGTCTCACTCTTTATCCTTATTCTCACTTATTCTCACCCTTCTCCCGCTCTGCCCCCCCTCCAAGGATTTTCCCTGAGAGCGGTGATGTCATCAACTTTGCTTCCTGGTTTGCCTTTGCCTTCCCCACCATGCTGCTGACTCTGACCCTGGCCTGGTTCTGGCTGCAGTTTGTGTTCATCGGTTGCAAGTGAGTGATCTTTTTAAACCTTACTAAAAGGTAAGGTTACTACTCACAATGTAATCCACTACAAATGTGTATCTCCGTGAACATGTAATCATTAATATAATCCAGTGGGATAATCAAATTCACTATTAAAATGTATGTAATCTGATTACCCTTAACTCAATGGAGGCCAAACCCGAGATAAGTCGGGTTAACTCGCCAGCGGCTGGGCGCCAGACCCGAGATTTCTCGGGTTTTGGTTGTTTATTCCTTTATTCAATTGTATTCATTATTCATCCAGGGACCTTGGTGTTACCATAGGGAATGAGTCTGAGGTCGCCAAAGTGCAATACCGGCCACATCCAGCTAGATGGCGGTATTGAGCACCCTTTGTAACCTTGTATCTTGGCCTGTGTAACGGCCAAATGTCTCCGGTCTCACTTTTCCTTGTCGGGCGATTGGAGCGGTTCTCCCGGTTCCATTGAAGCGCGTCAAATATCCCAGATTCCATATGTTGTGGTGGGTTATGCCGTGGACCAAATGGACATCGGATGTACCAGATGGCGATCAAACAATTGGAATATTATTTTTGGAATACTCCCAATCACAGGTAAGGACTATCTGACGTAAATTTTAGCTTGATCCTGCAATGCTTTTATACCGATCGGGCTGATAAGCGTTTTTAGTGTTCAATACGAATGCCGTTACTGCCAATCAAATAATCAGAAACGACCCCCTCCTTTCATGCATTCATGATGGAACATAATACCTATGATATAGATTTTATTTCGGAATAATAGCGTGTACAGGCAAGAAACGGCAACGTCTATAGTAGAATTGACGTATAAGGCTATAACTCAGCATTTCGGGAATTACCCCAGACCGCTCTAAAACCATACTTATATTCACCACGGTATAACACGGGAACGTATGGATGGAAACATTTATTCTTTTTCACATATTGAACGATAGATAGGTGATGTCAAATGGGCCATAGTATTGTATCCATAGCTATAATATAGAATATAGTTATAGCTCTACAAACAAGGTGACGCACTCCTATCTTTTAAAGCGTGGCCTTGCTATGACGGGCTCTGTCTAATAGCTGGCGCCCAATGAGTTAATTACTACAGACTGTAATTCCAAATAGTATTACTGTAAACGGGGGTTAACCTCTTAACCCACTGTATACATTTAAAGGTGCTATAGATAACTAGAAAAATACTAGAAAGATATTTGCAATAATTTGGACTAAAAATCTTTTATATATTTTTTCTTATATCTTTACTTTTGTTGTTTATATTGTCCATATGTTTTTATATACACCGTGGGAATGGGTGGAACGTAATTTCAACTTTCTGTATGTCTTGCACAAATAGAAAATTGACAATAAAGTTGACTTTGACTTGACTTTTGACTTTTGGTCCTAAATTAATGTTGCAGGCTTGTATCCCCTCCTTACTTCCCATTCCCCTATGTGGAATGCACCTGATTGGATAAATGCTGGTGCTCTAGTGCGACATCTAGTGGCAGAATGTTAACCTTTAACCTATATGCAATATTATCACACCCTCCCGAAAATTAGCTTTTTGTGTTGCTTTTCACGGGATACCAAACTTGTGCATGCGGTCATCACTGTTCCTGAGTGAATAGCTGTCTGAATGTCTAAACAACAACAACAGGGACGGCAGCGGAGGGCGGCCAGTTTAGAGGTTAACAAAGAGAAATTCTGGTGGGTCAAACACCTGATTAGCAGCCTTGTCCACTGCCTTCCATCCAGCTTGAGGCGTACGTGGGGCTGCGGTTCCACCAAGACGGTGAAGGAGCGAGCAGCGTACCACGTGATCAGAGAGGAGTACCGGCGCCTGGGGCCCATGTCCTACGCTGAGGTCAACGTCCTAGCCCTCTTCATCCTCCTGGTGGCGCTGTGGTTCACGAGAGACCCGGGCTTCATCGACGGATGGGCCATGCACATCTTCAACACCAAGAAGAAGTACGTAGCACCATGTGTTTGCACACAAAAAGCAGGCAGTATTAGCATCTATATGGTTGTATGGATGATAGACGTAGATGATTTATACTGTAGATGATTTAGCTGCTTGCAAGGACTGCATGTCACTATACGGGAAATGTGTGCCACACACACACACATGCGTACACGTGCGTGTGCATACTTACAATATGATGAATTTAACACATGCTTTACATGCATAGCGTTATTGTATTGATAATAGTACGTTCAGATTGACAACAGAGAGAAATAATATCTCCGTTTTACTCACGTCAGTTTGACCATTAGACAATAAACTAGCAAAACTGGCATGAAGACATGTTAGAGAGTTTAGTCTCAGCAGTGGACAAAAATGGAACCATTTCCAAATGTAACTTATTGAATATCTAGCAGTCTATTGTAGGGCTGACCTCGACTAGTCGAATAGTCGACTAATCGATCGAAAAGGAGCCGTAGTCGACTGCCAATCTCTCAGTCGATTATTTAAATGTTTTGTATCATTCCATTTGGGCTGTGGGGGGTGCTTAGTGTCTGATTTAAGATTTAACTTAAATCAGACATTAAGCACCCCCCACAGCCCAAATCAGCCCAAAATAACTGAAATCAGACATTAAGCACCCCCACAGCCCAAATCAGCCCAAAATAACTGAAATCAGACATTAAGCACCCCCACAGCCCAAATGGAATGATAAAAAAAAGGAATGCTCTTCTTGGTTCCGTCACTGCAAACAAGCCCTCCGAGCTGCTGCTCTCACCCAGCACATGTTTAGAAGTAGCCGAGTGCCGTTTTAAAATGTGCTAAATGCAACATTCACAAGTGTGATCCTGTAATTGGCTTAATTGGTGATTTTATTCACCTTTTCAATTTACACATATCAGCTCAACACATTATTGTAAATGAATTCCCGTTCATTCACCTAGCTTCCAGTGAATACCTACATGAAAAAAGCATCTACCAAATAGCACATTCTCTGAGTGATCTGAGGAAATATTCTCTGAGTAATATTTGACCAAGTAATTTTTGTTCTTTAACCAGCGGCTTTGCTACAGGACAGGAAAAAAAAGACTCACAATGAACGATAAAAACGAATTAACTGGAACACCAAAAGCAGGATAGAAAACCAATAGATTCCAAAGGTGGAAAGACAAACAGATTAAATATATCAGAGAACAACAGTCCAATACATGTGGACTGAACTCTGATAGCGCACACAAACAGAGAAGTGCACACAATTGCATCCATGAAGAAACACCTCCACGTTCAGCCCTGTGTTAAATCAGTCACAAATGTTTTATTTAAAGCGGCAATGCTGATTTTATTTTGCACATGCATCCAAAAACGCAATGGTTTTGCACACATTAATTTAGTTTGACAGTTATTGAGAGTAAATGAGTTTGAATATGGCCACCAGTGATGTCACCAAGGGCATTGAATCCTTGTATTGTGTTAATTATTATTATTATTTCTTTATTTATTTTATTTAACGTTTATTCAACCAGGTAAGTCATTAAAAACGTATTTACAATAGCGACCTGGCAAAAGGCACAGCCTTTTGAGGGATAGGGGGCAGGGGGTAAAAGAAATACAAAGTTAAAACGGAACAAGATTAAAACAAGTTAAAACATGGTAAGACAAACAGAGCGAAACAAAACAGCCACAGCAGGCAGGAAGATACAGGTGCTAGTTTAGGAGCAGTTGCAGGTGTCAGTATAAATGTCCATGATAGTTTCCTTAACTCATTCACGGCCATTAGCTTTCGCCATCTGCACTATTTGGTGTCAGCGTTAATGACCATTTTAGCAATGTTTGCAGACCCATCGTGTGTTCTGTATTATAGCTATGGAGACAATAGTATGGCTCATTTTACAGGCATTGTTCATAGTCCATTACTGACTAATCAGCTCATTTCTACACACTGTAGTTTGTTACACGCTAAACATTGCCCCATTTCCGGAATAATCCAGTATTTTTCCATAGATGGCGAGATATGACACATTATATGCAATAAGCCCAAATCGTTCTGGTTTATCCCCTGAAGCCCCAAATACTCCCAAATCAAAGGTATATACAGGGCTTGACATTAACACCTGACCACTGGCCAAATGCTGGTAGAATTCGGCTGTGGCCGGTAACTCTGTCATTCTACTGGCCACAGTGGCCGGTGACTTTTTTTCTATGAAAAAAAACATTGTAGTCTACAAAAGGCATCGGCAATAATTAAGTCAATCCAAGTGATACTACATAATACTACAACTCCCACAACAATTTGGAAAAGTGCATTACCGGCCAGATCCTGGTAGTGGTGCTGTCTTGAGAATAGAGTACTCCTTGTTTTCAGACCAGATGTAAAAAAAAATTCATTCAGGCCTACTTTTTCTGCGTGAAGCTATGCCTTCATCAGATCGCATGGAATACCTTTTGCGACGCCGAATTCAGTATGCAGTAAAGGAATATAGCATCAGCCAATGGACATATCGATCTACCAGATGGCGATCAATAACTGGGAAATCCTTTTTGGGATCCAACCGGCCACAGATAAGAACGATTTCATGCTGATCAGGCCTTGTTAGCATAGCCAACCAGCCGATGAATGAATGAAAACTTTATTTAACAGATTGCAGAATGGGTACAATACAGTATGGCTCAATACACACAATTGTTAAGGGGATGCAGACCAGAGAAAGACGTTTGTCTTGTTTACATCAGGGTCCCCCATTTTCAATTTATAGTGACATTTATGACATACACAACATACATGACATCATGACATCATGACACATCAGTGTATGATGCTACAATAACGAATGCCATTATGGGTAATCAATAATCAGAAACAACGTCCCCTGCCCCCCCCCCCCCCCCTCTCATGCATTCATGGTGGAACATGATACCGATCATATGCATTTTGATTTTAAACCTATTCATCATCACGCTATAAAATGGGAACGTATTGATGAAAAAATTATTTAGTGGTGATTTTTGGCTGGTGAAAATGCTGAGTGGCTAGTGACTTTGGAAAACCACTAGCCACAGTGGCTAGTGAGCCAAAAAGTGTATGTCAAGCCCTGGGTATATACCATGTACATGTTACGATGGGTGGAACGTTTAGATGGCATGACGGTGGTAGAGGTGAGTAGAACCCAAATGCAGACTTAGACACGAGGAGAGGCAGTGGAGGGTGAGAGAGATGAGGCACGAGTCGAGGTTGTAAATAACCAGCTTTACTGAACGTAGAAAACTATTAAGGCTTGGCAGAAAACAAAAGCGAACTTCAAACTCGAAAACAAACCTCAGCAATGCTGGAAAACGTGGGCAAACAATACATGAACAGACTCACAGGGAAATACAGGAAGCTTCACGGGACGTACACAAAGTAGACAGCACACAGGAACAAGGGTAACAAAAGTAATGACCCAGCAAAGACTGCTGGGCAGACAACACTTAAATACACAGACTAATTAGAGACATGAGGGTGATTAGTAAATTAGACACAGCTGAGGTAATGACTAAACAGAAAACATAACAGGGTTAATATACAGAAACATGACAAGACCAAACAGGACATAGATACAACACAAGGGAGACAAAACTAAATTAGACAATGGGGCACAGCACAGACAACAGATGAACACACAACAGATTGGTGAGAATCACATGGAACAAATGAATAAATAAGGATATGAGCTGCACCACCTGAATTAGTCCATTAGGTGGCGCAGCACCGTGGGGAATGTTACATGTACATATCTGTCTTCACAAAATTATCAAGGGGGGGGGGTCATTTTAACTCAAAACTGTGATCGTGTTTGTCGAGCATGTTTTACGTCCGGTAAAACACAAAACTGTGATAGTTACAAAAACATGTTTCAGGTTCGGTAAACTAGGAATAAGAGATAAGGTATAGAATATACCTTACCTTAGCCAGAAGGTATTCCAAAAAGAATAATTCCAAGTGATCGCATCGCCATCGCGATTACCAGTGTATATGTCTATACTCGTTTATATGGGAAATACGCTTCAGGAATAAAAATTTCGAGGCGATCGTTGTGTGTCTCTGTTCAGGCAGGAGGAGGAGCCCTTGCAAAAAAAAGAAAAGAAAGGAAAACGTGTATCCACACCAAGTAGGGGTGTAATGGTACTCAGAAGCCACGGTTCGGTACGTACCTCGGTATTGGTGTCACGGTTGGGTACGATTTCGGTACCACAGGAAACAAATATTCATAATTATTATTATATATTTATTATTATTATAATTATTATTATTAAATAGAATGATATTTTATAGGCTTGCCGTGGTAGTCAGTGATACTGGTGTCATTCTGTGTTCAGGCATCCATTGAGTAAATTAACTGCAACTTTAACTTATTATTAACTTATGCAACAACTTAGTTTCAGTTTCACTTGTAAGAGAGGATTTAACTTCATGTGAAGCCGAGACTGAAGAAGACTAGAGAACAGATGACATGATACACAACAATGGCAGAGGATTTATCAATATTTTGGATTTAAACACAGTAGCAGCAACTGGAGAGGAGCTCAGATGATCAGTCCAAAAGTATGTAGTGATTTTATTTTTTTGATGATCAGCTGCGACTGAGAAAGTCCACGGAGAAAGTCGGCGTGTGTGTTCGCGATGCGCGCGCGTGTGTGTGTCTTTCCATTGGTTACCATTATTGGGCACAATAATAATAATTGTTTAATAATTTGTTTTAGGGACACCTAGGCTGTGTAGTAAACGGGAGTGGAGGAGGGAAGAGCCAAGTGCAGAGTGTCAGTGCGCGTTTTTTTCATCATCTACATTTGGCAATACATGCTTAATATTCAACGTTAAAGATCAATGTAAGCCAGTGTAAAGTAAAGTAATGATATTGAGGATAGATTTGTAAAAAAAAATGCATCTAGTGGTATGAGACGTATTCTTCGTATGGCTGAGCGTACCGCACCGTGAAGCCCATACCGCAAATTTGCGGGACAAATACACGTACCGTTACACCCTTAACACCAAGCCACTCCAGTTCAAAGGTAGGCAATACTGCCACCTGGTGATATCCGATCGTCATTGCAATTCCAACGTAGGTAGATGAATCATAGACACCTAGATGGCTCCGGCTGACCGGATAGAACGGGGATCAAAGGAAAATATCAAAGGATCAAAACCTGAGTATACTTTTGGGGCTCAAAATCTCACCTTGGAATCGGGTGATGGGTTAGGGTTCAAGCTCTGCCCCCAAAAAGTAGTTGTATTCGGAGGATTCTATCTGACACATGGAAATGTGATCGATGTGAAATTATGTTGCACCATTTTTGCCGGATGTGTCCACAAATGTTTTATTTATTTAAGTTGCGGTAGAAATACTCTCATTAGTAATGTATTCAAGTATTAAAGTATTCGGTGGAATGAACTTCCCACCACAGTCAGGACAGTTGAAACCCGTCCAATCTTCATGCCATCGACTAGAAACACACTTCTTCAATCAATATCTAAGTAGTAATAATAGTAATAATAAGTAATAATAACTACTAACCACCATCTTTTTCTATTATGCACTCTACTACTAAGGAATATACTATAATAATAACGCATGGAGAGATAACCCGACTATACTCGGGTATGGTCGTGAAAGAGTTAAAAGCTGATTTGGAGATGAAATTGTCAAATATTTGTCTTTTTTGTAAATTGTTCCAGTCTGTTGGTATGGCAGACTGAAATACTGACCAATTACTGAGTGTGTTTTGTGGATTTTCAAAATTAATTATGGCTCCGTGAAATGATGTAGATGAAAGAATAGCAATCCCTATTGCAATTCTTGTTTCATAGAACATCTTTTCATTGAGCTGTAATTAACACAACACACACACACACACACACACACACACACATTATCACCCATTGTCAGACACACACACACACACAACCCTACAGTGTTACAGTTGTCGACTACATACAGATGTTGATACAACTACTAGGCTACCTCTATGGCTCTGAATTGTAACTCAAGTTAGACATTATGATGTTCCGGACCTTTGCTTGAGGAATTTCTCTCTAACCGGCCCTCTTTGAATTTGTATTGAATACCCCTGGTCTACGCTGTTGACCTTTGACCTTTCATTGTGAAGAAGGTGAGGAAGAAGTGTTTCTCTTTGAGAGAATGTTTTATGGAACAGTGAAGGAGCTTTAACCCTTTCACTACCACACTACAAAGGGTTTACACTTTCACTACCACACTACAGACGGTTAACCCTTTCACTACCACACTACAGACGGTTAACCCTTTCACTACCACACTACAGATGGTTAACCCTTTCACTACCACACTACAGAAGGTTAACCTACCACACTACAAAAAGGTTAACCCTTTTCACTACTACACTACAGACGGTTAACCATCTGTAGTATGGTAGTGAAAGGGTTAACCTTCTATGGTGTGGTAGTGAAAGGGTTAAAAGGTCAACACTGTAGACTCACAGGATACCATGTCATTTCCATCAGATATGGTGAGTTTTGAGTATCTACAAGGTGATGAAGGTACATTTTCAGGTAACTGGAATCCCATGGAAGTGATAAATGGGCACACAATGGCTACCGAATATCTCTATGAGAGACAAACATGGGCAACATGGTCGATATACGTATGACCGGTCAAAAACAAGAATGACATGGAACCGATATTGATTTATTTTTCTTGTCATGTTAACCTCATGTGTGAACACGTCATTCATTACCACATTAAAACAAACAATGTTATTTCAGCTCATATTCGCAGTGTTTGGAAAAACAACTTTAGGCTCTATGTTACAAGAGATCCTGTGACCTTTCCATTCATTTTCAAGACCACTGCGGAGCATAAAAGGGCACTTCACCAAAAAACAATGCCAATTAATTTAGCACATAATCTCACAAGTAGCACAAGGCTCTAAACTATTTTGTACACACAGTTATTGAGAGTTAATGTGTGAATATGGCTACCAGTGATATTTATTGCCAGTTTTTACATTTACATTTACATTTAGTCATTTAACTGGAGGGGTTATAAATAATAAGTACTCTAATAATAAATGTTATTTTCTAATTTCAAGTCAAATAAGGGCTGCATTAAAAAATCAAATACATAACAGTGAGCTTTGTAAAAATTTGCATCTTAAAATAAAATGCTTAATTTGAGAAATTTTTTATAAAAAGTGTAGCTTGAGTTTCCCTTCCTTTTTTGTTAACTGGACAGTGAATGAATGTCAGGATTCTGGTGGATCGATTATATTGTGCTCTTAGATTGTTTATTTTGTGTGTAGACGGCAAAAACAGAGCTTTTATTCAAGATTGGACAGACTCACATGTTCATTCTTCCCATAGACACATCATTATGTTCAGAGACCGTGGTGATTATTGAAAGTGGCAATGTGAAGCAACACTGAGACAAAGCACACATCTTTTGAGAAAACATACCCACTCAAATTCAAATTGGAAGCGGATACAGACCACTAGCCTAGCTGTTGGGACAAAAACACCTTTCTCAGAGTTTTAAGACAGGCTTGTGATTGAGGGCGGCTACGTGGCGTAGTGGGCAAGGCGCTCGCCACGAATGCGGAGACGCTGGGATTGCCTGTTCGATCCCAGCGCTCCACATTGCTTTCAGTTTAGCTGGTCGTCCGTACTAATACACATTGGCCGTATTAGGGGGTGGGAAACTGATGGGTGGGGATCGGGCGTTGTGGACAGCGACTCCTACAGGTCGGTTGGTGCGCCTGCGCAGTAGAATCAGGAAGTGTCGGGGGCAGCGTGAGCCTCCCACGCGTTACTCCTCACCACTGAGAGATCGAGCTGCGCAGGTGAAAAGATGCGACTGCTGTTACCTCAAGTACCGGAGGGGACTTGTGCTATGACTTAGTCCACATTGCAGCCGGCTTGTGGGAGGCAAGAGACAGCGTTCGTGACAGGGGAGGGTTGAATTGGACGATACGAAATTGGGATGGGAGAAAATATAGAAAATGGGAGAAAAAGTGGATAAAAAAAAAGACAGGCTTGTGATCCATATCCGCTTCCATAAATGTGTGCTAGGCTAGGCTAGCTTGCAGCCGAATAGCTTTCAACTGAAAGGAGAAGAAATTGGTATCTATCATCTTGTTTGATTTCCTTCTTAAAGGAGCAATAGGCGGCTGTTGATTTTGGGCAGAACTTAAAAAAAATTCCCTCAGGATAAGCCATGCCACGCTAGGTAACTAGCAGGCAGCGATGTGTGAGCAGCAGGCCTTTGTGTACACGCTAGGTAACTAGCAGGCAGCGATGTGTGAGCAGCAGGCCTTTGTGTACACGCTAGGTAACTACACGCAACGCAACTGTTATGCGCATAACAAGCACGCGTGTCACTAGAGGGTTTGATAGACAGCTCGCTCGTTCCAATCGTTTGATTGGATGTTGTTGTTTTAGCTTCTGCCCCTTACCGGAATGACAGATTATTTTCATTGCTCTGTCAAACATGAATGGAAGAGCAAATCAGGACATACAAATCAATACTGGTGGCAAACACAGGTGTTCCATTTAACCAGGTCATGTGACACATCTGTGAGTTTTATGAATGGGGGTATCGCCTTGGAATCGGGTGATGGGTTAGGGTTCAAGCTCCGCCCCCAAAAAGTTGTTGTATTCGGAGCATTCTATCTGACACATGGAAATGTGATCGATGTGAAATTGTGTTGCACCATTTTTGCCGGATGTGTTCACTCCACAAATGTTTTATTTATTTAAGTTGCCGTAGAAATACTCTCATTAGTAATGTATTCATGTACAAGTATTAAAGTATTCGTGGAATGAACTTCCCACCACAGTCAGGACAGTTGAAACCCGCCCAATCTTCTGCCATCGACCAGAAACACACTTCTTCAATCAATATCTGATTTAATAATAACTTATTATTATAGTATATTCCTTAGTAGTAGAGTCTACTACTAAGGAATATACTATAATAATAATAATAATTCATTTATTTTGTATAGCGCTTTTCAATGACCCAAAGTCACATAATATACTATGCATATATTACTACCCACTATGCTAATCTGTCTATACTACTATGCACTCAGGACTGTAGCACTCAAGTTCAACACTGTTTAATGAACTTACTCTTACAGTAGCTGCCAGAGTTGTACCCTTCCTGCTGACTTGTTGTACAGAACTTGTAAGTTGCTTTGGATAAAAGTGTCAGCTAAATGACTAAAATGTAAACATTTAAATGTATTTGCAACTAAATGTTCTCTACTTAAGTATCATTTTCAATATGAATCCCCATCGTTAGCATAAATAATCTTTCCATCTTCAGTGTAATAGCTTAACCTCTATAGCTGTTAAGGATAACTTCAGACCGTTGGCTATGTTAATTTCCTGTTTCAGTGTTTGCTAATATAATGTTGCATAGCCAGAGTTTTCTCAAGGTCTATGGTAGGTCTAGGGAACACAAACACAAAGGTTGGTTCGAAAAGGTCACCATGCTACTAATGTACAAACTGAGTCGGAGCACTGGTGCTAAACTAACCAAAGGTACCGTTTCCAGAGGCAGAGTGTGTGTGTGTGTGTGTGTGTGTGTGTGTGTGTGTGTGTGTGTGTGTGTGTGTGTGTGTGTGTGTGTGTGTGTGTGTGTGTGTGTGTGTGTGTGTGTGTGTGTGTGTGTGTGTGTGTGTGTGTGTGTGTGTGTGTGTGTGTGTGTGTGTGTGTGTGTGTGTGTGTGTGTGTGTGTGTGTGTGTGTGTGTGTGTGTGTGTGTGTGTGTGTGTGTGTGTGTGCATTGAGTGTATATATACTATATATATGTGCATAGACTGATGGAACAATATCATCCCACTGGTCCTCTCACATGACATGAAGTGATACTGACAGAGAACACACTGAGCACGTCTGTCACGACGGCCAAAGGTGGCAGAGGTGTTGTCATTGGGCCTCATTCAATAAGCGATATAAGAACAGATTTCGTTCTTAACTAGCATTTCCTCTTATTTTGTTCTTACCTGGGATTCGGCAGTTTTCTTAATGTTGCTTTTCTCTCAGGCAAGACCAAATTCTAAGAGTGGTCGAGAGCACTCTTACCCAGATAAGAAACTCTTACCCCGATGAGAAACATTTTAAAAAGCCTACCATTCCTAATAATAATAATACATCAGATTTATATAGCGCTTTTCCTAATGCTCAAAGACATTTTACAAAACAAACAATACAATACAATACAGTTTTACTATATACAATAAAAAATATATATAAAAAGGTGAGAGAGGAAGGAGTTCATGGGTTGAAAGCAAACCATTGGTCAATTGCCCCCAAATACCCCCAAATACCCCCAAATACGGCTTTATAAACCCAGAACTTTTCAATAATAATAATAATTATTATTATTATAACTTATTGCGTTCTGAAATGGATTATATATTGCTGTTAGAACAGTTAGATGCTGGCTGCCCAGGCGTACGTGTAGCCGCTCTCGTATTGCCATCTCTGCGTTGTGTTACAGTTCGACCCCTGTTAAGGGATTGCCCTGAGCGAGTCTCGAACCCCGGTCTCCCACGCCGCGGGCGACATCGCAGACCACTATACCAAGAGGTGCATTCACTTCTTGGTAACATGTCTGTATTAGGGCTGACCCCTATTAATCGATTAGTCGACTAATCGGTCGAAAGGGGCCGTAGTCGACTGGCCAACCTCTTAGTCGAATATAATTCAATAATTTTTTTTTTTTTTTATATAATTTTTTTCAAAAGAAAAGAGGCATAGAAGCGTGGCTAACGCTAATGGCACGCATACCAGAGGCTAACTGCCTACGAAAACAGGCACAGAGGCACTGAAAGAGGATTTCACCCATCTAATGAACACACTATACTAGACAAATATCAAGATGTATCCATCAGTGGACCAATTGCATGCTTTTGCAGAGGACAAGAAGCCTTCAGTCGACTCCTTCAGACATTAAGCACCCCCCACAGCCCAAATGGAATGATAAAAAAAAATAAAAAATTTAAATATTATATATATATATATATATATATATATATCTTTTTTTTAAGTCGACCAATAGTCGACTAACGGCATATTTTGGCCAATCCTAGTCGACCATCCAAATCCTTAGTCGGGGACAGCCCTAGTCTGTATGCCTTTTAACACTTTGAGTGCCAGCAGGGGGCGCACGATTTAGCACTTGAGTGCCAGCGCTGTAGTCAATGGGAGGGCGAGCACATTTGCGAACGCATAAACTATATCTTAAATTATGGCTATGTGTCTAATACGCCTGTCGCTTATCAATGACTTGCTTGCAGTCAACATGTACAAAACGTATTGTTTTTTCATCGGTACATTTCCGTTTTATACCATTTTGAAAAACGCTCGTTTTTGGAAATTTCCAGAAAATAATAAATATTCTGTGATAAACGCCCTTTAGTGGAATACACAAAAAACGAAATTTTTCGGCCTATTTATGAATAGTTTTCAAATAAACGCTAGATTATCGATAGTATAATGTGTACTTATGCACGCTAGAGAAGTGGGCTGAAAAATCAATTATCCATTTCCTGATCAGCACACACACACACACACACACACACATACACATATAGGGGACACGTTGATATATATGTGAAAAAAAAACTGATTACCCCAAGACTGGTCAAAAAGATTCCTTACCTCAGTTGTTCTCCAAAAAGATTATTCCAATTCCTGATCGCCATTCCAAATATCGATCGCGTTTATTCCACACTGTTCTGAGGGACCACAATGACTGCAATCGGCTCGGGTTACATGCCTGATAAGTAAAATGTGGATTCCGGATTTTCTTTTCCCCATGCATTTTCATTCAGTCCAATCCAATGGGTGCATTACCATCCGGGAGACGATAGGGGGCGGTATTTTTCCTGTTCGAGCTCAAAGCCAGTCCCAATGGTAACGTGAGGCTAGATTGATGAAAAATGTATGGAAATCGCTAATAAAAGAATAACGATTAAATAACGAGATTTCTCGTTGTTGGCACTCAATGTATGGCATGAAATAATGAGATTTCTCGTGGCTGGCACTCAAAGTGTTAAGGGGCAGTGAGTTTAACTTGCACTACCGCTAACGTCCACAGTCACTTCACAACACTTGAAGTCCATTGTGACTGTGGATATACTCGCGGTACCTCTGTTACACTCACCGCCCTAAACTCACTCCACCCAGGGCATCCGGGTCACGGCACCACTGTAGCCGCTCTCGTATTGCCATCTCTGCGTTGTGTTACAGTTCGACCCCTGTTAAGGGATTGCCCTGAGCGAGTCTCGAATCCCGGACTCCCGTGCCACAGGCGACATTGCAGACCACTATACCAAGAGGTGAATTCACTTCTTGGTAACGTGTCTGTATGCCTTTTAAGGGGGAGTGAGTTTAACTTGCAGTACCGCTAACGTCCACAGTCACTTCACAACACTTGAAGTCCATCGTGACTGTGGATATACTCGCGGTACCTCCGTTATATACGCGTAGAACGCATATTTACAACATCTCCTCTCCTCCCCCCTCTCCTCTCCTCTCTTCTCTTCTCTGCTCCACAACTACAAGTTCTGAGCGCACTTGGTTTTAGCCACAGGGACCTTTCAGAGAGAGATGACAGGTGACAGATCCCGTATTTCCCAACCTACTGCGCGATTGGTTCTTGACAAGCGTGCAGTCGTTCAGTATTGACAAAGCCTACTTTGCTGGAACGATTTATTTCGCACTATACAGTACGTATACGTATAAGTACAAGTATAAGTCATCATTTATTTGTCATCAGATTAACACACACACACACATGCGATGAGCGACCCACAGGAACACACACACACATGCACTGAGTCGCGAGACGTGTTGGGGTGTAAAAAGTACCCAGAAATTATACTTAAGTGAAAGTATGGGTACTGTCTCAAAATCTGACTCAAGTAAAAGTCAAAGTATCTGGCTAAAAACACACTTGAGTAAAAGTCAAAAAGTCCTACTTTTAAATATACTTAAGTACTAAAAAGTTCAAGTAAAAAAATGTTTGAAAGGGATAGACCAGGGGTCTCATTCCATCGTGGGCCAAGTTTTCATTTTAACTACACATTGCACCAGGTGAGTTAGTTGAAGAGGTGAGCCAATTAGTGAAATCATCAGCTGGTGTTTAGGCATGGCTGGAATGAAACCAAGCATACACTGGAATGTGTTCTGCGATAGACAATGTTGAAATGAAAGAACAGAGGACACTTTTTTTGCATAAAAATGATGCACTTCTCCATTGAAGGTAAACTAACATGGATGGCATTCACATCACAGCATGAATAATATCACAATATTAAAGACTGAATACTGTAGTATCCTGAATAATATGACAATATTAAAAACAGAATGGTGTATCCTGAATAATATCACAATATTAAAGGCAGAATATTGGAGTACCCTGAATAATATCACAATATTAAAGACAGAATACTGGAGTACCCTGAATAATATCACAATATTAAAGACATAATACTGGAGTACCCTGAATAATATCACAATATTAAAGACAGAATACTGGATTATCCTGAATAATATCACAATATTAAAGACAGAATACTGGAGTACCCTGAATAATATTACAATATTAAAGACAGAATACTGGAGTACCCTGAATAATATCACAATATTAAAGACAGAATACTGGAGTACACTGAATAATATCAAAATATTAACCACAGCATAATGCAGATTTTCTACTCCAAGTGAATGTCGTTTAAGGCACTGGCCAAAACATTGAAAGTATGGGAGCCCTTCAGTCTTCTGCAGGCAAGTGCAACAGAACGCCTTTCAAAGCTTTCAGTGTCGATCCAGTGAGTGGTTACCCCAATGAAACTTCTTCGTCGGGCTGTCCAGCAATCTGTTGTTGTCGCGATCCATTCAACTTCACTCATAGCAGCAGTGACTTTCTCTTTCATGGTTTGAGCAGCTTTGCTGATCTTCGAGCGGCCAGTGAGCCTCGTAATGACGTTAGTGCTTGGTCGCAAACCATTTATCAGGTTTTTGAATGATGGCAACTCAACAACACTATAAGGTTGGAGTCCTTGAACTCTGTGAAGCGCTCTGGGTCTCATGAAGAGCGCTATATAAATCCAAGTCATTATTATTATTATTATTATTATTATGTATTTTTTATGTATATAGGGCCATGGATGCTCGTCTTGTCCGTCCACGCTGTCGCCGACCGTTTCGTCCTCTTCATCACTCATTGTGGCCATCTTCTATGGCTTGTCACTCTGACTGTCTATTCTTCTGATAACAGGTGTTTAATCAAAGATCCCCGCTTTCTAGTCTTGCTCAAGGACCAATCAGCATGGGTATGGGCGGGTTCATTTTACATTGAGGGGGATTTGATTGGCTGTTTACCTGCGGTCGCAGGATTAATAACGTTAACGTTAGTTTGGCGAGATAAACAATTCAAATATACTAATTAAAATGGTTGGACCTGCGAGATTTGTACTTTGTACTTTGTAGGTCTGCATTTTAAATGTAAGGTGTAAAAAGTATGTTTTTTTTTCTCTGAAATGTAATGGAGTAAAAGTACAAAGTATACAAACCTAATAATACTTGAGTAAAGTACAAATCCCCCAAAACAGTACTTAAGTATTGTAACGAAGTACAATTACTCAAGTACTTTACACCCCTGCGTGTGTGTGTGTGTTTGTGTGTGTGTGTCATTTTGAGATCAGTCGCAAATCGCTCCCTGTTGAATTGACCAGATGCCGAAACTCTGCTGTTTTACACACGCCTCATTCGCCTTATAAGGAGATGGCGGGCGTGTCTGTATGCAAATGTATTGAGCGCGAACACGCATTCGAATTTAAGAATGAGTGGGATTCATCATGCAACAGACCTGGGTAAGAAAAGACTTGGACGTTAAGAACGGCTTGATGAATGTGGTGGTGGCTTTTCTTATTGTTCTCTTAACAGACAGGTAAGCAAGAATATAAGAAAAATAATAAGAGAGTATTGTTGAATGAGGCCGATTGACTTTGGAAATATCATGCATTTATTGAACTTACCATGCATTTATCTGTGTTGTCTTTTTAACACATTATTATTTTATCTCGATCATCTTGTTTTCATAATCATTGGAAGCCAAAATCATAATTGAAAATAAAATGTGATTAATCACCCAGCCCTAAAGCCCTTTTTTCTTTTTGCAGTTGTAAAGTTACTCCTACTCATTTGGAGTGTAAATGTGATATATCACTCAAAAGGACTTCATGTACTATATATCTTCTTTAACTATGAACACTCACAACTTTAATTAAACTTTAAACTGACTTATATGGTTCTTCGTTGCAAGGGTTCAATTGTTCTCGCTCTCCCTCACTGTCTCCATTCCTCTCTACCTTACACTCTCTCTCTTTCTCTCCCGCTCTCTGCTCTGCTCTCTCATTCTCTCTCTGTCTCATTCTCTGATCTGTCTCATTCTCTCTCTGCTCTGTCTCATTATCTCTCTCTCTCTCTCTCTCTCTCTCTGGTCTGTCTCATTCTCTCTCTCTCTCTCTCTCTCTCTCTGGTCTGTCTCATTCTCTCTCTATCTCTCTCTCTGGTCTGCCTCATTCTCTCTCTGCTCTGCTCTGCTCTGTCTCATTCTCTCTCTGTCTCATTCTCTCTCTGTCTCATTCTCTCTCTGTCTCATTCTCTGATCTGTCTCATTCTCTCTCTGCTCTGTCTCATTCTCTCTCTCTCTCTCTCTCTCTCTCTCTCTCTCTCTCTCTCTCTGATCTGTCTCATTCTCTGATCTGTCTCATTCTCTCTCTGCTCTGTCTTATTGTCTCTCGTCCTCTCTCTCTCTCTCCCTGCAGGTTTGTGACTGATGCAACAGTAGCGTTGTTTGTGGCCATATTGTTGTTTGTTCTTCCCTCCGAGCCGCCGCGCTGCCTCTGCTTCTGGAGGGGCTCCGACACAGGTCTCTCACACACACACACACACACACACACACACACACACACGCACACACGCGCACACACGCACACACGCACACACACACACACACACTCACACACGCACGCACGCACACACACACACACACACCCAAACAGAGATAAAAAGATCTCTGTGAGCCCAAAGATTGATTGATTGATTGATTGATTGATTGATTGATTGATTGATTGATTGATTGATTGATTGATTGATTGATTGATTGAACACTTTATTAACAGATTGCAGAATGGGTACAATACAGTACGGCTCAATACACACAATTGTTAAGGGGATGCAGACCATGAAAGACTTTCGTCTTGTTTACATCAGGGTTCCCCCATTTTCAATTCATCAAGACATTTATGACATACACGACATACAGATATACAGATATATTATGACATTTATGACATACACGACATACAGATATACAGATATATCATGACATACATGACATACAGGTATATAGTACTGTTACATTTATGACATACACGATATGCAAATATACAGTACTGTTAAACAGAGATCCTAACAGAAAATATATAACGTTACATACGAGGGGGAGGAGACTGTACAACGGGAGGGGGTGGGTGGGGGGAGGGGGTTGCAAGGTGCAAGCATAGGGAGGGAGGGTTTGGACATTTACGGGGCCCAGTTTCGAATTGCAGCCTCCCGTAGGTGCTCTTTGAGAGCGATCTTCTTTTCTTCAATTTTGCTAAAAGTTTTGATATTCTTTTATCGTATGTTACTTGATCCTGACCCAAAACCGAGTATGAGAGGAATTCAACACATTCTAAAATAATTCTATGTAACTGCTTTATAATCTCCAGGAACTGTGGGTTTCTTTGTTGCCTATAGTGACATTATTCTGGCTAATCTGAGAAAACGCTTCCGAAATGGGTCTGTGGAGCTCTTTATTGACAGATGTGTTGCCCTGTCAGAGTCCCAGATGTCCCAGGGTCCCGCCCCCGCCCTGCTGACATGGCAGGTGACTCAGAAAAAGATGCCCTGGAACATTGTGCTGCTGCTGGGAGGAGGCTTCGCCCTGGCCAAGGGCAGCGAGGTGTGTGTGTGTGTGTGTGTGTGTGTGTGTGTGTGTGTGTGTGTGTGTGTGTGTGTGTGTGTGTGTGTGTGTGTGTGTGTGTGTGTGTGTGTGTGTGTGTGTGTGAGTGTGTGTGTGTGTGTGTGTGTGTGTGTGTGTGTGTGTGTGTGTGTGTGTGTGTGTGAGTGTGTGTGTGTGTGCGTGCATGTGTGTATGTGTGCGCACACACGTCTTTGCATGTGTGTACAGGGTCTTAAAAAGTCTTTAAAAAGTCCTACATTTAATAATCTGAATTCTAGACCTTACAGTCTTAAAAATGTATGTTGTTGATGTATGTTGAAAAGATGTTGTGATAACTTCTCTGTATCTCGTTTAAATGTACGGTAATAGTCTGTCAGTTCCCCAACAATTCCTATGGAATTACTTCTTTCATAGTAATTTTACTTCATACCTTTTTGCCAGTATGGCTGTGAAATAGGTATTAAATACTATTCAAAGTGGTCTTAAATAGGTCTTAAGTTTAACCTGCAGGAACCCTGGTGTATCCATTGCTTCATGTGTGTTATACACGTTCACTTTTTGCAATGTACCATAATCGTAAGTCACTCCCACGTACTGCTAGTTGCTCTACACAAAAGCATCTACTAGAATTTAATAGCTAAATTCTAATTATATGTGTGTTTATTGTGTGTGTGTGTGTGTGTGTGTGTGTGTGTGTGTGTGTGTGTGTGTGTGTGTGTGTGTGTGTGTGTGTGTGTGTGTGTGTCTCCCCCTCCAGGTGTCAGGTCTGTCCGAGTGGCTGGGGCTTCAGGCGAAGTTCTTGGACTCCCTCCCTCACTGGGCCATCGTCGTCATCCTCTGCCTGCTCATCGGAACCTTCACTGAATGCGCCAGCAACGTCGCCACGGCAACGCTATTCATGCCCATTCTAGCCAAAATGGTACTAAATGAACACATCATGCAAATACAAACACAACACACACACACAAACACTAAGTCTTTGTAATCACATTCCAAGTCCTAAATGTTCAGTATTGACCTATCTCAAACCCTGCCCTCTTTTTTTTTATCCTCCAATCACAGCTGTTGCTTTCTTCTTGTCTGAGGGAACAGTTGTGATTGGAGGATGGAGATGAATCCATCACTTTTACTCAACGGTATACACTTCATGGGGTCATTGGACAAAAACGATTACAAATAATTGTTTCTCTGTTAGACATCTCAAATGTTTCCATGTGTTAAAAATGCAGCAAATCAGGTCTCTTTGCTTTGATTTCTGACATGTTACACGTGGTTCTTGGTATCGGATTGTAGTATTGGGGAAATTAGCCTGGTGTAAGATTAGGGTGGTCTTCAACCGTATCAACCCGTCACCTGCGGTTCCGTGACGTCCCTCTGCGTTGTGTAATTTGTTGGTTGATGGCAATCTTACTGGCTGTCACACACTGTATCACCCCGTTGATGCATCCGTAAACAGAAGAATTAACACTGGAAACGTGATCTCTTTCCTTGATGGTTATGTTTATTTTCATAGACATAAGGTCCCGTACGAAATGAAACAAATTGAAAGTCTTTGAAAGGTGAGGAAACTAAATGAATAACTCTATCTCTCTTGATGGTTGCGGCCTAGCTCCCTAGCCAAAGCCTGTCCTATTAGCCGAAGCTAGCTTGTCGTGGTCGGGGTTTACCTTCCCCCTCTCCCAACCCTCGTCCGAGAGCTGGGAGCTCCGCTCCTGTCTCGCTTCAGCACACTTCGTCTGCTTGTCTGTCTCTGAACTCGTCTGATACAGACTATAACATGTTTAAACCAATATCTAATATAGATATGTATTTTTTACCTACATGTTATAACCCCTTTAGACCTACAACCCCTGCTAATAATGCATTATATATCCTGTATATACACAACAAATGTGATTCCTGGTTTCAATGGGATAACACACACAGAGGAGATGTCTTTCTCAGCGTTTACAGTTTAACACGGTTAAACTGATATCTATAGGTTGTTATAACCAAAAATGAATGTAATGAACAGGTAGTCTATCAAATGTCTTCAAGGCCACAGGACCGACTCTTTCAATAAGAACTGCTGACAAGCGAACGAGCCATTCTTACGCTATAGGCTCTATTTCAGACCTCCGGCTTATATTAGCTTTCCTCTTGAGAAAGCTGGAATACAACGAATAGAGCTTCATAAAGACGTTCAGCTGAACAGCACATTTGAAGAGAGAGAGAGAGAGAGAGAGAGAGAGAGAGAGAGAGAACAGTAGTGAAAGACAGAAAATAATGAGCTAACAAAGTGAGCAGAAAGGAAGTGAAATGGCTGAAGGTGCTGAGAAGAGACAGTGAAACCTCTCTTTTAAAAATATAATTTTCAAGGAATGCCTTATTTGCGTGTATGTGTGCCTATGTGTGTGTCTATATGTGTGTGTCTATGTGTGTGTGGCTATGTGTGTGTGGCTATGTGTGTCTATATGGGTGTCTCTATGTGTGTGTCTATATGTGTGTGTCTATGTGTGTGTGGCTATGTGTGTGTCTCTATGTGTGTCTATTATGTGTGTCTATATGGGTGTCTCTATGTGTGTGTCTATTATGTGTGTGTCTCTGTGTGTGCATCTATGTGTGTCTCTATGTGTGTGTCTATTATGTGTGTGTCTCTATGTGTGTGTCTATTATGTGTGTGTCTCTATGTGTTTCTATGTGTGTGTATATACGTGTGTGTCTATATTTGTTCTATTTGTCTGACTGATTTGTCTTCTGTCCCAGTCCCAGGCCATTGGAATGAACCCCCTGTATGTCATGGTCCCCTGTACCCTCAGTGCCTCCTTCGCATTCATGCTGCCTGTGGCCACGCCCCCCAACGCCATCGTCTTCTCCTATGGTTACTTGAAGGTGTCGGACATGGTAAATCCACCAAACAAGTTTACAGGAATGTTTTGGATGCATGGATGGATGGATGGATGGATGGATGGATGGATGGATGGATGGATGGATGGATGGATGGATGGATGGATGGATGGATGGATGGATGGATGGATGGATGGATATATAGATAATTAATTAATTGTCCTTTGAAATGGGGTTATAATGAACTTGGGAGTGAGTTTACACACCACCTCGCAAACTACAGGGCCCATACAGGAGGCCAGGTACCTGGGTGCCGGAATATTTTTCAGAACGATCAACAAGTATTTTATTTAAATTTATATTATATTGTCCATTGAAACACATATTCAGTATTTGCCCACAAGAGGGCGATACCACACAGGTTGGCTGGTAATCAGCTCTCTGGCACCGGTTTACAACATGCCATAATGAACCTATTGCCGTTGCTACAGACCTGGGGAGTTGCGTGATAGTTTTAAAACCAGATGGTTCCGGACAAGTTTTTGCCTAAGTTATTTTATTTTACCATAGGAGTTTCTCAAGGTAGCGGATTTACATGGTTTCATTCATTCAATTGACGGGAGCAGAGGTGACCTAATGCAAAACTACATCTTTCCAGGAAAGGGTTAATTGCATTTGAAGGCCAGTCTTGAGTGAATGCTATGGACCTTATACACTAACAACAGACATTATACACTATTGTAATTATAAATGGATACCAACGTCAGAGCAATTAAAAACATGTATTAATTAATTTCCATCTTTGGCCATTGAAATAAGCCCCAACCACTTTCATATCGCATGAACCTCTCGTGTTTGTCGTAGAGATGTATGGGAGGTGTCAATTACCTTAAGTCTTAAAGGTTTATTCCACCCAAATAGTTTTAAAGGTTTATTCCACCCAAATAGTTTTAAAGGTTTATTCCACCCAAATAGTTGTAACGGTTTATTCCATCCACATTGTTTTAAAGTGTGTAATCGTGTGACAAACGTCATATGTGTAATTCAAGGCCCAACTCAAACGGGATCAAAGAAATTATTTGTCTCTTTTTGCCTTTCTATGTTTTTCTCCCATCCTGTTACGATACGATACGTGGTGGTAGAACCCAAGGCAGCAGGAAGAATAAGCAGGGAGATGAGGCAGGAGTCGACGATCACAATTCAAAGTGTTTACTCAAAAGTACATATGAGTACAACAATAGGCACAGCCGTGCTGACACTGACTATAAACCAAACCTAACCAGAAAACGACATAACACACGAAAACAAAGAAGACAAAATAGAAACTAATATACACTTACTTTTGGACAGAGCAACACTAATAGGACGATACATACAGCACAGGAACAACGACGTATGATACAGACAGCACAGGACCAGGTAACATGAAGGAATGTCTCCACACCCAGGTGAGGGCAACCCACACATAAATAGCAACCCTAATTACTAATTGCCCCCAGCTGGGGAGAGACAGGCACAGAGCAAAACAACACACTACCAATAAACAATACACCAACAACACTACACAGGGAAACCAATTCACACCAGGGTGGGGAAGTTTAACAACAACAACATACACAGTGACATCCCATTAATCATACCATTAATTAACGTAAGCAAGTGAGTTATGACATGATGCAACAGTGTCTGAACCAACTGGCTTGTCTGGCCACAAGTGGGAGGTAGAGGATCAGGTAGGCGACCATTGTTAGGCAGAGAGCCAATGTTAGTTGGAGGGCACTGCCCACTGTTAGGTGGAGGGCACTGCCCAATGTTACCATCCTGCCCAGTCCCGCCAGGACCGGGCCTAGGAACGTGACACCATCTCCAATTTAGTTGTTATGACAATTCCCTTCCTGGTCGTTGCACGCATTGCCCTATTGTTGGTCTGGGGAGGGTGTAGACCAGGGGTCGGCAACCCTAGGCATTGGCCCGCGGGAGCATTTTCATTGGCACGGGGGCAGCATAAAAAAAAATATATATATGTATTATTATATTTTTTTTTTTACTTCGCTTTGAAATATTCAAGTGAAATATTTTGCACTGTTGTCGCATTTATCTTGTTGAAATCCTCCCACAGGTTCTTTTTTGTAAGTCGACTGTTTTGCACACCCCTACAACTACAGCTGTTCCCATGGTGCTCAGCTGTAGCTGTCAGCTGGCCTCCCGCGCCCGCGCGCATGTAACCTGTCTCGTATTGCTCTGCGTTGTGTTTCAAATTCCGATTCGACCCCTGTTAAGGGATTGCCCTGAGTGGGAGTTGAACCCCGGTCTCCCGCACCGGGGCCGACATCACAAACCGCTGCGCCAAGAAAGGATATCCCCTCTAAGCGCTCAGTTTGGATGCCTCTGGGGAGTGAGTTTACTTGCAGTACCGCTTACCATCCACAGCCACCGAACTACTTGTACCACGTGACTGTGGATATACTGCGGTACCTCCGTTACACGCAGTTCCCAGGTAATCACACAGTGCTGCGATTGCATTCTGTATGTGCCGTCTGTCATGATGGCAACCCCGCTAAGAAAGTTAAAGCAAAGGAAATTCGGGCATTCCAGCCCTCGTGGACAGATGACTACGAGTTTGTGTGTCAGAAGGACCGTGCTGTGTGTACTTTATGTTTAGAAAATGTAGTTTGCCGAACGTCAGGTGTGAAATACCATTTTGAGACGAAGCATCAAAAAAGTTTCAAAGATCAGGCGGATAAGGCAGAATCGATTAAACGTGCCATGGCCAGGTATGGGAAGCAAGCCAGCGCCTCAAAGTGTTCACGACTGCTAAAAACCACGCAACTTAAGCAAGCTATCGCATTGCTCATTGCATTGCGAAATGTGGAAAGCCATTCACTGATGGCGAGTATATCAAGGAGGCTTTTCTCCGTAGCTCAGATGTTTTGTTTGAAGGCTTGCCAAACAAAGAGACAATCAAATCAAGGATAAAAGATATCCCCATGTCAGCTCGAAGTGTCGAGCGACGCATCAACGAAATGTCAGAAAATATCAGAGAACAGCAAACAGCTGGATTAAAAGATACTCTGGTGTGCAGCTTAAAGTGACCAAATACAGCCCCCAGATAACGGAGCTCAGTAAAGCAAAACAGGGCCAGGGATCTCACTGACAGCGACAGGTAGGCAGCTGTTTATTTTCCTACACATGGGTTTGCATGTTAACTTGAAATTGAACGTGCATATAGAGCATACGCGCAATCGCGCATATATGTGGCATGTTCATGCATGCGCTCTCTCTCTATCTCTCTCTCTCTAGCTGGACTTGCTCCGGTGGAGGGATTGGAGGAGGAGGAGGAGGAGGAGGGTGTGCTTTGTGTGCGTGTGTGTGTGTGTGTGTGTGTGTGTGTGTGTGTGTGTGTGTGTGTGTGTGTGTGTGTGTGTGTGTGTGTGTGTGTGTGTGTGTGTGTGTGTGTGTGTGTGTGTGTGTGTGTGTGTGTCTGTGTCTGTGTCTGTGTGTGTGTGTGCCATCATGTTAACGTTAGCCTCAGTTAAACCTTGCGACGCCTCGTTAGATGAAGCTGTGTTCTGAGCTGTGTTCTGAGATGTGTCCTGTGTCCTGAGCTGTGTTCTGAGATGTGTCCTGTGTCCTGAGCTGTGTTCTGAGATGTGTCCTGTGTTCTGAGCTGTGTTCTGGGCTGTGTTCTGAGCTGTGTTCTGTGTCCTGAGCTGTGTTCTGAGCTGTGTCCTGTGTTCTGAGCTGTGTTCTGAGCTGTGTTCTGAGCTGTGTTCTGAGCTGTGTCCTGTGTTCTGAGCTGTGTTCTGAGCTGTGTTCTGTGTTCTGAGCTTATATAGTGCTTTTCTACTTACTAACTGTTTTTGTGGGAGCTTTGATGCAGCCATCTTCTTCTCATGTACAGCCAGGATGTAAACAGATCTGGTCATGTGACACTACACATATTTAATTGAGACCCTTTATTATTTCAATTTAGCTGGAAATACATTGATACATCATTCAGTAACATTTTCAGAGCTTTATAACAAAAACATTATTACGGTCACTATTGTGACCAGTGGGATTAATCAACTAATTGTATTCTTTATTTTTCGATTTAATTTTAACATTGCACATGTTAAAAGGGAGAGTGCAACGCCATTCAAAATGTAAGTATTACCAAGTTAACTTGTGTTCTTAAAACAATGACAATAAACATAGTTTTATTAGGTTGAAATAATGTTGAAAACGGAAAACCTTAATGCACAGTAACTGAACTCAATCTTTTTAAGTTCTGGTAACTTATTGGGTTTTTTTACAGTGTAGTCTTGCGATCAATCGAAACTTCTTTACACGTTATACCTCACATTCACCCATTCATTCACACATTGTGGTGTTCTCCATTAGGCCTGTAGGTGGAGCTACGACACAGCACACGTACGTACACACACCGATGGTGGAGGCAGCCCACGTGGCATTTTGGATGTGTCCAAAAATGAATGGGCAAATGTGAGTGAAATGGTCGCACTGTATGCAGCTGTTTGTCTGCATTGCACCCCCCCCCCCCCCCCCCCCAAACTCAGATTTAGGGTTGATACAACCATCATAATAATATTGTTAACACTTTAATCGCCGGGAACGCCGTAACTCGTCTTTGCTCGCCATGCTCATTCTGCCGAAGACGCCGTAACTCGTCTTTGATATCAATATTTCAAAAATCTGTGATCGAAATCATATTTCTCCTCCGGAGACATGAGATGTACTGGTGAGCTCCACTCAACTGTCTAACGGTTCAAGAGCGCCATCTGGTGGCCGATAGGCAGATCGGCCAACAGGAAGTGACGCGCCAAACAGGAAGTGCTCTTCCATATTTCGTCCGGGCACTCGCGATCGTTAGCCGGACTCCATCTCAACACACTGGATAATCAATCGCTCGCCCTAACTCAATAAACAACGTTATTTGGACGTATATAGTATTATACAACCTGGAAATGGTTCATCTAGAGCAACATCCCATAATCGAAAACTGTCTACTCCAAGCTGATCGTCCAACGGCGCGAGGAAGATACGGTAAAATCCAGCGTTATTTTCTAACGTGTTCCATATAAACTGCTCTGATGACCATATGACCCACACTAGACGAATGATATAACGTTGCCCACGGAATTATAAACAACCCCCCGCCCATCCGGTCAATATCAGATGATACGTAGTAACTTCTAGAAGTACCTCCAGTTGAAATTTTTTATCTGGCACCGATCGCTACCAAACTGTATTTGATCATCAATATAATGCATTTGGGGCTATAAATCAAGTTCTGGAGAAAGCTGCAGAAAACGATAAAAACATACTTATACTTTAGACCATATTTTAGTATGAATATGTGAATGAAAAAGTATAACGTTGCTACACCCTGAACAATGGATATAGGACATTGAATGGGCCATAATAATGTCAATTTAGCAATAGAATTTAAAAAGTTATAGCCCTGCAAAGAAGGGGAACTTCTCCATAGACAAATAGAGCTGGCTAGGGATGGTAAATTATGAATTTAACCATGGCGATCAAAGTGTTAATAATAACAATAACAATAATGATGTAATAATGTAAAAATTATCATTAAAAATACCTGATTATGGGGGGGGGGGAATTACGATGCATGGAATATTGTTGATATGGCACACTAGTTACAACTATATTTCAAACTGGCACTTCATGTCAAAAAGGTTGCTGACCCCTGGTGTACACTATCACATGCCTCCTCCGATACATGTGGAGTCGCCAGCCTCTTCTTTTCACCTAACAGTGAGGGGTTTTGTTGGGAGAACGTAACACGTGCAGAGGTTCACGCTATTTCCCCTAGATCCCCTCCCTGCTGAACAGAGGCCCCAGCCGACCAGTAGGAGTCGCTGTTTGCAATGACCAGGACACATACCCCACCGGCTTCCCACCCACGAACACTGCCAATTATGTTTGTAAGGACAACTGACCAAGCTGGGGGTAACACTGACAGCTGAATTCGAACCCAGAGTCTCTGTGGTGGTAGGCGAGTGCTTAGACCTCTACGTTACCCAGCCGGCCGCCAAAAGATTATTTGTCTCTTACCATTCACTACCATACATCGTCGTACTTCGTCCCTCTATAGCAAGCAAACCTCAACTCAACTACCACTGCTACACCACTGCCTCCACCTGACTGCATCCATCTTGTTCTCTTCTCTCTGTCTCCCCCTGCAGGCTAAGACCGGTGCAGTGATGAACATCATAGGGATCCTGTGCACCACTCTGGCCATCAACAGCTGGGGTCG
The DNA here is from genome assembly GCF_963971535.1 of Notolepis coatsorum. Taxonomy (NCBI): domain Eukaryota; kingdom Metazoa; phylum Chordata; class Actinopteri; order Aulopiformes; family Paralepididae; genus Notolepis; species Notolepis coatsorum. The sequence continues at coordinate 130,745,367 of NC_140172.1, read as the reverse complement.
AGTCATGTTTCAGCTAGACACCTTCCCTTCCTGGGCCAACACTACTAGAATATAGGGGTGGCGGATTAGAGCTCAACTTGGGCCTAGAAAATTTCATCCAAATTAGTTTCAGTTACTTTTCACATGGTGTCTGTTGTTTTATAAAAAGAATTATATATTTTTTCATAAATGTTTCTCTTTATTTTTTGTTTAGTTATCGTATACGTTTTTGTTTAAATGTCCCATATTTTGTATCTTGGTATTTGGTATTTTTAATCGAGTACTACAGTGCGGCCTTCCAACACGTACAAGCTGTTTTGGGATTGGTTCCGCCCATGGTCATTAATATTCATGAGCTGGATACATGCTAGTCAGTGTATGGTTAACGTTACCGTTAACACAATGGCCGCCAACAACGAGTTAACTCGTTATAGCCCGCCAATCGTTGGCCGCCAACAACGAGTATACTCGTTATTATGATCGTTATTTCTTTTATTCGCTATTTCCATTCATAATTCATCCTGCTATGGTGTAGGACTGTGTTGCACTCTGTCTGAGACCGCAACGGTGCGATACTGCCGCCTAACGCCTTGCGGCCGCTATTGCACTCCATATTGAAACGATGTGGTTTGTTTTCCTGGCCGAGCTGCAGCGTGCAGGCGGGGTCTAAACACTCCAGCAAGGCAAGCGCTCATAATGATGAAACGACGAGGCTCCCCCGCCCCCCCCCCCCCCCCGTTCATTTTATTTGGTGGATAACGTGGGACACACTACTGCAACCAGTATTTGGAATGGCGATCAGATAATTGGATTATTCTTTTTGCAGTACATCATAGACAAGGTAAGGACTATATATTATCAATCTTGCGTTGATCCGATATTTTTTTCCCGCGATCGCAGCATGTGTGTGTGTGTGTGTGTGTGTGCCGTTGGCTGCGATCAAAGCACGGAGGCCCGGTCCCCCCCCCCCCCTTTTGTGCATGGATGATGAAACATAATACCGATAATCTAGCGTTGATTTCAGGATGATTCAATAATCAGGCAAGAAATGGCAATGTGTTTAGTGAATTTCACTAAAGGGCTGTTTGACGGAAGTTCCCTGGGATTACACAGGATCACTCTACAACTATACTCATATTCACCACGGTATAAAACGGAAATGTATCGATGAAAAAATAATCAGTTTTTTGCATGTTGACCGGAAGAAACTCACTGGCAATCGATGGTGTTATTAGATCCATAGCTATAATATTTAATATAGTTTTAGCACTACAAACACCGGCATCTACCCCCATTGCATTACAGCGCTGGCACAAATGTCCATACGCCCACAGCGACCCCCGGCGGTCAATGTGTTAACGTAACGTGAGCAGCTAGCATTTGCATTTTAATTTCAGTCTTGTGTTTTTTTTTTTTCAAGCTTAGTTTTTATTTCACTTTACTCAAAGCTGCCACTGCAGATTAGGCAGGCCTCATCACTGCCCCGTTTCAAAGGCCTCCTTAAGACCCACCTTTTCTCTCTGGCTTTCGACACCATGTAGCTTGTTGATTTTATGATCTCATTGTCTTACTGTGTTGTTGTTGTATCGTTTTGTTACTGTGTCCTTTGCTTTTAAATATTTTTTAAGTACTCTGATCTATTTAAATTTGTATTGCTGCCTATGTTTACCTTCTTTTTTTCTTCTCTTTTTTGGTACTCTTGTTTTTTTTTTTTTTTTTTTTATCTATTTTTAGTGCTGCTTATAGTTTTTAATATGCTCCCTCTGTACAGCACTTTGTGCCCCTGTGGCTGTTAAAGCGCTTTATAAATAAAGTTGGATTGGATTGGATTGGATACTAAAATGCCTTTTCATGCCTAGTTTTAGCGTGAGCTTTAGTTTGAACTAACTGAGGAGGACAACTCTTTTATATACAGTATAGGCTATATATATTTTGTAAATGTAACTATGCGTAAATGCATACTGTACATAACACATTTTTACAGGTTTGGTACTGTCATGTAACTGTTAATATTATTAAAACCATGTATTTGAGGGTGAACAGCTCTTCATTCGGCTTGAGTACATGGTTCCTGTGCTAATTATTTTATTCTGGTTCAACTGTTGCATCATCAATATCATGACATGATAACAAATCTACAATGTGGTGTAGCTGAGAACTGACCGACCAGTACAGGGATAGAAGGTTATTATTAAACAGCAGGAATACGATTAGATTATATTCAAATGTATTGCCATTATACAGCACAAGTACAGTACAACAAAAATAAGTTGGCATCTAATCAGAGTGCAAATGTAACAGTAAATTGCAATCGCAACATACAATGTACAAGTGATTAAACTGGAATATATATATAAATGTGTAGTAATAATACTAATGTGAGGTATGTACAGTGTTACAGTATTAATATGTACAGTGATGAAGGTATAAATACACTATAAGATAAGATATTCCTTTATTGATCCCCTTGTGGAAATTCAGGCATCATAGCAGCATGGGGGAGGGGAGGTACAGGTACATGGTAATAGTAAAAGACATGATACAGGTGACACAATTATAGTACAGTAGAAAGTAAAAATAGGCAGTGTAAACAATATAATTACTGTAACTATGCATATGAGCAAGTAGGCAGTATAAATCAATGTGCAGATGAGGGTATGTATGCCATATCAGTTATATTTGCATTACAATCAATATAGTTACAATAGACACTATATCTATAGTGTCTATTGTATACTCATATACTATGAGTAAGTAAGTATACAGTATACACAGGTACAGGTACGTATGGCGTGATAGTCGGAGGTGGGAGTCGGACACACTCAGTGATCAGACATTCCTAGTACTGTAGTTCTCAAGTTCTGCTGTCGTTAGTCCTCCGGGTGCTGGCAGCGGTCACTGCCCACTGTTGTGGAGTCTGATGGCCGCTGGTATGAAGGAGGCGAGGCGGTTAGTTGAGTGTCGGGGGGTATGAGAGTCTGTGACTGAACGTGCTTCTCATCTTGACTAGCTCATCGTAGAGGGGGTGGGAGGGATTCTCCAGGATAGCGGCCAGCTTCCTGCCCATCCCCCTCTCTGCCACCACCTCTAGTCTGACCAGCTTGAGTTGACTCCCACCACAGAGCTAGCCTTCCTCACCAGCTTGTTCAGTTTGTTGGTGTCCCTTGAGTTGATGTAGCCCCCCCCCAGCATACCACAGCATAGAAGAGGACGCTGGCCACTACAGACTGGTAGAATGATGGTATGGTAGTAGCCATACTGGCCAGTGTTGGTATGGTTCTGTGGAGAGGGCATTAACTATCAATCTAAAATTCAGTCTTACCCCGAAAATCCGATCGTTAGAAAGAGCTTGGTTTATGTCCGGTAAAGTAAGCCACTGTGATCGTTACAGAAACGTGTAAAATAGACATAGGGGGTCCGACTCCTTACCTTAGCCAGGAGGTACTCCAAAAAGAATAATTCCAATGATCCCATCGGCGATCGCGATTACTCGTTTATATGTAATTACACGTGTTTACGGGACACTATAGGTTTTGAGGCGAGCAGATCTGCTAGCGATTGCTTTGCAGGAGCTCCTCCCCCTCAGAGCGAGTCTTGATAGTCCATTTCATTCATTGTCTCTCCTGTTCCCTTTCTATCAGAGTTCAAAAGGTACGCGATACTGCCACCTGTGGATATTCGATCGTCATTGCAATTCCAACGTAGGTAGATGAATCATAGACACCTAGATGGCTCCGGCTGACCGTATAGAACAGGGATCAAAGGAAAATATCAAAGGATCAAAATCCGAGTATACCTGGTTTTGTCGCTCAACCGTTGGCGAGATAACCCGACTGTACTCGGGTATGGCCATTAAAGAGTTAAAGGGATAGTTCAGATTTTTGGACCCGTAGCCCTATTTCCTGTTTACCAATGATGATGTTGATCAGTGCAGTCCTTACTCCGCACAACCAGCTGTTCCTCATAATATGGGGGATTAGAGCTCATCTTGGGCCTAGAAAATTATATCCAAACATAAACATTTATTTTATTTTCAACTTAGTTTCAGTTACTTTTCAGATCGTGTCTGTTTTATTATAATACTTTTTTTAAATATATTTTTATCTTGGTATTATCTTGGTATTTTTAATCAAGTTTTTAATCTAGCTAATATTATTAGCTCCGGATAGTTAGCTACAAACCAATGCAAAGTCAATGGGGTCAAGCTCCTCCCTGTACAAGCTGACTGAGGTTCAATGTCAGTAGGACATCTTACAATTCTTCATTGCCGCTGGTCCTCAACAAGGGAGCGAAGACAAACATCCACATCATTCTCCATATAATAAGTTGTAAAGTGCTTTGGATAAAAGCTGCTATATAAATGCAATCCATTTGAGCTAGACAGATAGCTAACATTTTCATCCGATAAAGACAAGGCCTGACTTTTCTTGTGCACCTTTACTGGAGAGGCATACTGTTAGCTACGTGTCTAGCTCTGCTCAGTGACGCAATGCAAAGTGAAAAGACAAATGGAATCCAAGGCAGAAGCCCTTAGAAGAAAACGCACTTGCAGCACAGTGTTCGGTTGAAGTGCAAAGCTTCTGTAAAACGAAGAAATTATTTTTCTGCATTTGCTTTAGCTATCTACATTATCCACTAGGGGGCAGCATAATCAACACAAATTAGACTTTAAAGGTGACATGCATTATAAATGTATTTTTTCAGTTGTCTAGCATTGTATTATAGTAATAGGAGTTAGTATCAATGTGTTTGTGTCTCTAAATACCATATTGGCGGATTGCCGTCATTCAGTCTGTCTCTCTCTCTCCCCCTCTCTATCTCTCTCTCTCACGATTCGGGAGCATAACGCCCCATCTATAGCCTTCCACTGTGCCGGGCGCTACAGCTTCCTCAAACGGGAGAGGGAGAGAGAGAAAGAGAAGGGGACCTGCGTACCTCGCACCCAGCTGTATTTACACAGTGCTCTCTCTCTCTCTCTCTCTCTCTCTCTCTCTCTCTCTCTCTCTCTCTCTCTCTCTCTCTCTCTCTCTCTCTCTCTGTCTGCCACTCGCAGACTGTGTGGATGACTGTCACTGAAAGTGCTTATGGGCGGAGCCCAGCCAATAAATGAAATGAAATCTCGAGGCTGGAAAATGATGCTTTTGAGTACTCCATTAGAAATATAAAACAATGATATATATTTTGTTTAAATAAACCTTACAGATGTCTTCCATAGACTCACAGGAATTGTGTAAAGTTGCCCAAATAGTACTAGGAATAGCAATGCAGGTCCCCTTTAAGAAATAGGCTACTACATTCTCATACACTCCAAAATTAGTACAGCACACAGTCAAATACATTTCATACAGTGAATTGTGTGATGACAGGTAGTTGTCAATCTGATTAAAATAATCTTCTCAATGATCTCAGACAGATAACACAAGATAGAAACACTCTAGCAAGTAGTGACCTCGTTCACTAGACACATTTACAATATGGGTGATGGTGGCTTTAGTTTCAAGTTTTGTTTTATTTGTCACATGATATAAGGTATGTACAGTGAAATGCTTGGTTCTGTATGAGCCCTCTGAGATTGAAAAGGGGGCTCATGGAATGGGCTACAGGACCATATCCACTTAGATACCCTGGTCTCCCTCTGCGAGTTTAGGTCTGTATTACATAACTCCCTACACCTACAGGAAGAGTGTCGCTGCTTTCTCTAGTCGGGTCCCAGCTGCAAAACTGCAGAGTTACTGTATTGCCCTGTATTTTACTGTCGTACACTTTTACTGTTATGTAGACTGTTCTGTTTTGTGTTTTTATGTTTACGTGTGATGTATTGTGTATTGTGTACATGCACTTTTATTATGTTCTTGTGTGATGTACCGCACATTTTATTGCCGTCTGATGTTTGCGGGTGTTATTGCCGTCATCTTGGCAGGTCTCCCTTGCAAAAGAGATCTTGTATCTCAATGGGACTTCCTGGTTAAATAAAGGTTAAATAAAAAAAATAAAAATAAAATACAAAATAATGAAAATATACAATACACAAACGCAAACAATGAAGTACAAAATGCAAACTTTTTAAAATGTAAAATGAAATAGGGATGTAGTGTAGATATCTTATATAAGTAATACATGGATACAAAATATGGTGTAGTGTTAAAGTGTCTACAGTGAATGTTAAAGGTGAGTGTTTGTAAAGTGAGTGGATGTGTGTGCAATGAATGTAGATAGATGGGTTAGTGCTGCTGCTGCATAGAGTCATTGAGCATCCTGGTGGCCGGGGATCAATTTAGGAGGGATTGCCGTATTATTATATTTTTTTTTTTAGATCAACAGAGGTTTCAATAGAATACTCTTGATTAATTGAAAATGGGGGACCCTGATGTAAACAAGACAAACGTCTTTTCTCTGGTCTGCATCCCCTTAACAATTATGTGTATTGAGCCGTACTGTATTGTACCCATTCTACATTAAATAAAGTTTTCATTCATTCATTGCCTCTGAATAACAATACACTAGGTGGCGGTAATGCTGCAAACTAGCGAGAAAACTGCAAAGAAAAAAGAAAAAAAGAAGAATTGTTTTGAAGAAGTCTGAAGAGATAGAAGTACAGAGAGGCGTTGATAAGGATGGGAAATGACAGCGCTGGGGGGCTTTATTTGTCGGTAATATTAGTAGCTAATGACTGAGCATGACATGTAGGTTATTGTTCTCGATGCATTGATTGTGTTTTTGTATGCAATGCGCCATTTGTCACAGAAAGACTCGCAGCACCAGGTTGTTGAATCATTTAGGCTTTCTTATTAATACGAAGACGAGGTCCAAACTTGTGGCCACGTGATATTCGCTGTATAATGTGTAGCCTAATTAGTGTCTGTATCAAAGTCCGCAGTACTGGTCTGGTCTCCCTACAGAGGCTGCTGACTGCTCAACTGTTAAGACCACCTACCTAACTTTAGACTACTTACATGTCTTCAGTTCAGACAAGGATTCGACATACCGGTAGGCGGCCTATTCTAAATTGTGAAAATTCTTCTTCCGAATCAACACACATAGACTATAATGTTTGTTATTGCGTGCTTTTACACAATTGTATAGGCTATAGCTTTTGTGTAAGATTATTCCTGTTTTGCTTTCTCGTGCATTATTATTGGCTATACAGTTTTCAGCCTATTACATTTTCTTCATTATGATATAATGAAATAAGCATAATACTTTCCACACAGTTTATCAATTTTGCTCCATGGCCAGCTGATGTTAGGTATCTCCTTGTATGACCATTCTAAGCTTTAAGCCTATAGATTGAGAACCACTGACATACTTGTGTTATAAACCACTGACATACTTCTGTTATAATTTATTTATTTTTAATTAATTAATTTATAACAGAAGTATGTCAGTGGTTTATAACCAGAAGTATGTCAGTGGTTTATAACTTATAAACCACTGACATACCTCTGTTATAAACCACTGACATACCTCTGTTATAAACCACTGACATACTTCTGTTATAAACCACTGACATACTTCTGTTATAAACCACTGACATACTTGTGTTATAAACCACTGACATACCTCTGTTATAAACCACTGACATACTTCTGTTATAAACCCACTGACATACCTCTGTTATAAACCCACTGACATACTTGTGTTATAAACCACTGACATACTTCTGTTATAAACCCACTGACATACTTCTGTTATAAACCCACTGACATACCTCTGTTATAAACCCACTGACATACCTCTGTTATAAACCCACTGACATACCTCTGTTATAAACCACTGACATACCTCTGTTATAAACCCACTGACATACTTGTGTTATAAACCACTGACATACTTGTGTTATAAACCACTGACATACTTGTGTTATAAACCCACTGACATACTTGTGTTATAAACCACTGACATACCTCTGTTATAAACCCACTGACATACTTGTGTTATAAACCCACTGACATACTTGTGTTATAAACCACTGACATACTTGTGTTATAAACCACTGACATACTTGTGTTATAAACCCACTGACATACTTGTGTTATAAACCCACTGACATACTTGTGTTATAAACCCACTGACATACTTGTGTTATAAACCCACTGACATACTTGTGTTATAAACCACTGACATACCTCTGTTATAAACCACTGACATACTTGTGTTATAAACCCACTGACATACTTGTGTTAAACCACTGACATACCTCTGTTATAAACCACTGACATACTTCTGTTATAAACCACTGACATACTTGTGTTATAAACCCACTGACATACTTGTGTTAAACCACTGACATACCTCTGTTATAAACCACACAATCAAGAACTAGACAACACATACATTATAGACTTGGTGGACACATTCAATGTTCAATTAAATGTCCTAAATGAATGTTGTTGTTTCCCTACTTCCCATTTCCCCACGTGGAATGCACCTGATTGGATAAATGACGTGCTGGTGCTCTAGTGCGACATCATCTAGTGGAATTTATGATGAATTGAAAATGGGGGACCCTGATGTAAACAAGATGAAAGTCTTTCTCTGGTCTGCATCCCCTTAACAATTGTATGTATTGAGCTGTACTGTACACTGTACCCATTCTGCAATCTGTTAATAAAGTTTTCAATCAGGCTGAAAGCTATCTGTAGCACCTTTATACCAGTCAGTTTGGATCATCTACTGTCGTTAGAGCACTTAAAACCAGCAACCCTCCAGAGGCAGTCTGCCTCCCCGTCAGTCCCCTCTAACCAGCCTGCTGTCCGTCTCATAGAAGCCTGAGTATGGGTCGTCTGCGGGTGGCGGTGGTCGGTGCCGGTGCCGCTGGCCTCTGTGCTGCGCGCCACGTCCTGGCCCGTCGGGACACCTTCGCCCCGCCCGTCGTCTATGAGCTCAGCGAGCACGTCGGCGGCACGTGGTTCTACGAGGAGCGCGTCGGTTGCTATGACAACGGGCTGCCCATTCACAGCAGCATGTACAGAGACCTCAGGTAGAGTGATTCTCTCTCTCTCTCCACCTCCCTCTTTCCCTTCACAGCAGCATATGTACACAAACCTCAGGTACACTACCAAGGGTGTGGGTTTGTTTTCAACATGGGGTCCCCATTGGGGACTTTAACCTTTTCACTACCACACTACATAAGGTTAACCCTCTACTGTCACACTACAGACGGTGAAAGGGTTAACCCGCTGTCGTGTGCAGGCATGCGTTCTTCATGGGACGGGGGTGCACTACGTGCAAGCCCAGATAAGTACTCGCTATTTGCATATCAATAGCGCCGGTCGTCAGGTGTGTTAAATACGACCGGCGCTATTGATATGCAAATAGCGACATTAGGTGCGTGCAATCCCAGTTGATTTCAGGAACGCACCACTGGTCGTGTGGCAGTGGAAGGGTTAACCTTCTGTATTGTCGCAGTGAAAGGGTTAACCGTTTGGTAGTGTAGCAGTGAAAGGGTTAAGCGGGGGGTCCGGGGGTCCTCCCCCATGCTTTTCTGGTGTACTTTTATGAGAGGCACGTCTGCAAGCTTGAGATGGTATGCTCCTGTGGGGGTGTCTGAAATTGTTGGTTAACATAATAGTTACAAGTAAGAAGGATATATATATATGTGTTTTGTAGGGCTGTCTTAAATACTTCGAAGCTTCAAAGCTTCGTTCGATGGGCATGGGATTCGAATATGAAAATAAAATTTGATTATTAAAAAAATATATATATGTGATTTTTTTTTTCTTAATTTTTTAGTGTGCAAAATCAACTCTGCCTCTCTTTGTTAACTACAACAAGCAATGCTGTTTGTTATTTAAGATGAGGTCGGACTCGGCACTGACAGATTTGTGTTCATTGTGCTGCTTTTATAAAGCCTCAAATGACGGCTTACAATATTTCATGAAAGCAAAGTGTTTTGTTTGTCTAAGATTTAAAAAGGTTTAACTTTACAGCACTGACAAAGTTGAACAAAGTGCTGTACAAGTCCCACAACATTAAAAAAAAAAGATATATATATATATATATTTTTTTTATTTTTTATTTTATTTTTTATCTCGAAAAATTCGGAGGTCAGCCCTAGTGTTTTGACCCCCTTGTTTTGTACCTCTTTTGGGGGAGGGGGTTGTCTTTCATATTAGCTATCTTTTTTTTTTTTTACTGTACCTCTTCTCAATATTGAGGGGGACATGTCCCCTGCCACACACCCCTAAATCTACACCTATGTCAGGTACAGTATGTACATCACTTTGTCTCTCTGTCTCACCTGGGCACACAGTGGGCATGTGTATATTTAAGCATTAGCTCAAGCCATGATTCCTCCTTTTAACTGGGCAGGCGTCATCCCCAGTCAACTCCGTAGACCAGTCTCATTTAACAGGGCTAACATGTTTTCCTCAGACACAGAGTGATACTGACTTGTGAAAAGGAATTAGAATCATAGCTGTGCTCATTATACCATGGCTATGAACCAATCCGATTGCTTGATTTGAGCTACTCATTTTATAAAGATAGTTTTACATGTATGCCTCCGAAAAACCGAATCAAACTTCACCATCATCCACCCACAGGACCAACCTGCCCAAAGAGGTGATGATGTTCCCAGACTTCCCCTTTGACCCTCAGCTTCCCAGCTTCCTGTCTCACCGTGACGTCCAGCGGTACCTGCAGAACTACTGTGAGAGCCACCACATCACACCTCACATCAAGGTGAGCACCGCTCCGCGCTGACTGTACTGATTGCTGAGTTTGAGGATAGTTGTTTCAGGAACATTTTCAGAAAATATGTGAACTGTTTTTTAGTGTTGCTCATCTAAATTGCCCAAACAGATGTGTTGTAGTATATCTCTATCCTTACATTAGTCCCAAGACTTTCCCCTTAGCTGCATGACCTAAAATTACATAATACCAGTGCAGTGCCTGGTCAAAATGTGGCCGTTTCGGAGCACGGCCCCGTTCAGAACTGGCCGATTGTTTGGCCCCGGAAGTGATGCTTGCAGCAACACAGCTCTTTGCTCCCTGTTCCCACCCTGTTATGCAAAACAGCCTTTTTCCACATTCGACACTGCACTCCCATTGGTCCTCAGCAATACACCCGCCAAGTGTGAAGTTGGATTGGATGAGCGGTTATTGAGATGTGCGTAAAGTTTGTTGTAATAGCGCCACCATCTGGCCGAATGGCACCAAATTCGACACTGCACTCCTGTGTGTCGTCCTCGATGCACCCGCCAAGTGTGAAGTCGATCGGATGAGCGGTTCTCGAGATATGAGTTAAGTTCATTGTTATAGCACCATCGTCTGGCTAGATGGCATCAAAGACACTGACTTCACTTCCTTGGATGCTCAGCAATACACCCGCCAAGTGTGGAGTCGATCAAATGAAGGGTTCTCAAGATATGCAAGACACAGACACACAGTTAGATTAATCCAAATTGGGATATTTGGTCTAATCTCTCTGATTCAACATCCAAAAACATACTACATCAACTCGTTCACTTTCATTACATTTTTGCTCTCCTACTGACTCAGTTCAACTCAGTGGTGGGCGCGGTGACCCCCCTGACTGTGGTGACAGAGGGGGAGGGGCCAAGGACGATATGGGAAGTGACATCATCTGACAAGTCAGGATCACAGAAAACGGAGACCTTCGACTCAGTTTTCATCTGCAGTGGGTAAGACATTCCTTTTTATCAATTCAAATAGAGCTGAATCATTTATTTAAAAAAAGGTTTATTAAGTATTGTGGTGCTATGCCCTGCCTAGCCTATAAATCACATTCTACAGACTTGGGAAAACATCTTTGTTTGGTACAGATCCCAGCAAAGATTGCAATATCAGTCAAATCAGTTCACTTCTCTGTATGTCTTGCACATTATGAGAAGCGACAATAAAGCTGACTTTGACTTTGACTTGGAAATAATTGCAATTAGAAGAAGAAGTCTTTATTTGTCATGCAGAATAACACACACATGCGAGATGGGCGACACACAGGAACACACACACACATGCATTGGGTCACTAATGAAATGTCTCTCTGCACTTGACCCATCCCGTCGTCCTTCCCCCCAAGGGCAGCCGGGAGCAGACATGGGCTGACATGGTCCGTCTTCGTCAGGGATGCGACAGCATTAGCGATCTGTTCAGCATGTTTTTCCATTGGGTTTATCTTATTGGGGGGGAAACCCTTGCAAGCACGGGGAGAACATGCAAACTCCACACAGAAAGGCCCGGTAGACACCCCACCTGGGTACCGGGCAGCCTGGTCCCCAGGCGGAAATCGAACCCAGGACCTTCTAGCTGTGAGGCGACAGTGTTAACCACTACACCATCGTGCCGCATTGATTAGATTAGATTCTAGGGCTGACCTTCGAATTTGAAGCTTCGGGGCCGAGATTCGATTTTAATTCGAAGCTTCGAGATAAAAAGAAAAAAATATATATATATATATATAATTTTTTTTTATCTCGAAGCTTCGAATTAAAATCGAATCTCGGCCCCGAAGCTTCAAATTCTTTTTTTTTATGTTGTGGGACTTGTAAAGCACTTTGTTCAACTTTGTCAGTGCTGTAACGTTAATTTTTTTTAAAAATCTTAGACAAACGAAACACTTTGCTTTCATGAAATATTGTAAACCGTCATTTGAGGCTTTATAAAAGCAGCACAATGAAGACAAATCTGTCAGTGCCGAGTCCGACCTCATCTTAAATAACAAACAGCATTGCTTGTTGTAATTAACAAAGAGAGGCAGAGTTGATTTTGCACAAAAAAAGAAAAAAAAATACATTATTTTCATATTCGAATCCCATGCCCATCGAACGAAGCTTCGAAGCTTTGAAGTATTTAAGACAGCCCTATAGATTCCAAATCATTCAGCCCTAAACTCAAGGTTTAAATAGAAATTGCAGTTCATTCTAGGGCTGCAACGAGGAGTCAATGTCGACCATGACATTTTGTTGATTCGCATATTCATGACCGACGCATCGTATTGTTATTTATAATATAAGTAACAATACGATGCGTCGGTCATGAATATGCGAATCAACAAAATGTCGTCTTTGCCGTGGAAATGGCAGATGTAGAGTCATCTAACTAGTGAGCAATGAATGAATGAATCATGTTAAAAATATAAATAACTTCTCTTAAACCACGGTTCGCGATTCTGCCTTCTGTTGTTTTTTACACTGTTACACTGTTTATTATATCCAGCTTGTAGGAGCTATTTTATTGTTTTTGTGTTAAGTTTGTAGTTTGTTAAGTTCATCACTGGGTGGCAGCACGGAGCGCATGGGTTTTGAATAAAGGCACAGGTGTAGGCTATGGCAATCAAGGTATCAAGGTATGGGTGACGGAGAGGTCTCACGGTTTTTACCGCATGAACGCACGCACGTACCCTCGCTCGTTTTCTCTATTATTAACAGCATTTAATCAGAAACTATTGTTTGGCCATCAACCATGTATTATGTTAAGTACTTCAATTAAATGGGAACTTCACCCAACGGCAGGTGACACCGACTGGACATTATGTTTTTTATAATTGCGCGTCAAAGACGAGGATTCCCCGCACTCAACCGAGCGTCTACCAGGACATCAGGATAGTCGCTACACAGCTATTTATAATTTTGGCCAGTAAAAAATCTCTCTGGCTGGTAGTCTTTTTCTTTTTCATTGTATGTAATGATAAACAATGTCATAGTAACTGGCGGGTGTTATATTATTTCAAGATAATAAAGCTATAATAAGTCAATAGATAAAAAGCAGTAATGGCATGTAGGTTACTCACCCTACTCATGTACAGTAGGCATCCACACTACACAGCATTTATAGACAAATAAACTTCATGGCTCATCTACTCTGGGTATTCAATAGGTGGTGTCAGAGAGGCAACTACCCATGTGACCTAAGGATAGTAGTACCGCACTTAAAAAATTTTAACATGTCAATCATTTTGAAATGTTCAATTGCTAATTTAATCAATTGTTGTTGTTTTTCTGGTAAATTAATTGACAGATTAATCGATAACAAAATAATCATTAGTTGTCCTAGTTCATTCAAGCTGATAATTCCTTCACAGTGATCTGGAAATAGGAAAACTGATTGAATGTGACAGTCCTCTAACATTAAAGGTTTTTCAGTATTTATATTTGGATGAAAACCCACTTCAAGAATTAATGGAATTGAAATTGAACCCCAGTACTATTACTATTAAATTAGATGTTGTCCCAAGCTATTAGTGGGTTTCTTGAATAATTTCCTCTGCTCTTTCTTCTTCTCTTCTTCCTCCTCCTGCTTCTTCTTCTCCTCCTCCTGCTTCTTCTTCTCCTCCTTCTTCTAGGCACTACTCTGACCCCCACATACCAGCCATACCGGGGATAGAACACTTCAAAGGTGTGTAACACAGCAACTGCTTTATGTTCTTTATGTTTTATCTATCCAGTCATTCACTTTGTTAAATTATTTCAATGTAAATAGTTTAGCGGCACCTAGTGGTTGTTTTTGGTGCTGAACTAAGTGCACAGCATGACCTGAAATTGCATCTCAACCTGAAGTCCTATCTCTCTCCTTCTCTCTCTCTCTCTCTCTCTCTCTCTCTCTCTCTCTCTCTCTCTCTCTCTCTCTCTCTCTCTCTCTCTCTCTCTCTCTCTCTCTCTCTCTCTCTCTCTCTCTCTCTCCCCCTCTCTCTCTCTCTCTCTTTACTCTCTCTTGTCTCTCTCTCGCTCTCTTAACTCTGCTCTCTCTGTCTCTCTCCCCTTCACCCTCTTTCTCTCTTAACTCTTCTCTCTCTTCTCTTTTTTTAAACTCTCTCTTCTCTCTTTCTCTAAACTCTCCCTTCTCTCTTAACTATCTTCTCTCTTTCTCTAAACTCTCTCTCCCCTTCACCCTCTTTCTCTCTGAACTCCTCTCTTCTCTCTAAACTCTCTCTTCTCTCTTTCTCTCTCTTTCTCTAAACTCTCCTCTCTCTCCCCATCACACTCTCTCCCCTTCATCCCCTCTCTCTTCTCTCTCTCTTATCTCTCTCTCTTCTCTCTTTCTCTAAACTCTCTTAATTCTCTCTCTAAACTCTCTCACCCCCCCCCCCCCTCTCTCTCTGAAGGCAGGGTGTTGCACAGTCACTCCTACAGGAACCCAGAGCCGTTCTCAGGACAGTCGGTGGTGGTATTAGGAGCTGGAGCATCAGGATTGGACATTTCCATGGAACTGGCCCGAGTCAAAGCTCAGGTACTGCCTACTACAGTTCCAAAGAGGAGCTCTGGCCCGAGTCGATGCTCAGGTACTGCCTACTACAGTTCCAAAGAGGAGCTCTGGCCCGAGTCGATGCTCAGGTACTGCCTACTACAGTTCCAAAGAGGAGCTCTGGCCCGAGTCGATGCTCAGGTACTGCCTACTACAGTTCCAAAGAGGAGCTCTGGCCTGAGTCGATGCTCAGGTACTGCCTACTAGAGTTCCAAAAAGGAGCTCTGGCAGGGTTTGTCCATAGAGTGGGAGAGTGTCGTATGGTTATGGAAGTAATCTGACCCAGTGGAATACAGTCTTCACCATAATGTTTGTGTTGTCAAGTTTAAAAAGGTCTATAGACGGTTTCACTGGAATGTTGTTGCCAAGGCAACACCAGCTTGGACCCAATGTTTATTTCCTGTCAGTTATTGATATTAGCTAAACTTGGACCCGTTTAGAATGTTTGTGTCATGAAGTTTGAAAAGGTCCACAACATGAATGATAAAGACATCTAAACCTTCTCTTGGTCTCTCTCCTTCTCCCCAGGTGACTCTGAGTCACGGTAAGCCTACCCTGCCCTCCCCTCTGCCCCCTGGGCTGCAACAGGCCCCGCCCCTCGTAGAGGTCCAGGATGATGGCCTCCTGCGCTTCCAGGTTAGTGTTGCATTTTATTATTTACTTCCTGTTTTGTTTCAGTTAGGTTTCAGTTTTCTAGTCTTATGCCGGGTTCAAAGTACACCACTTTTAACTAGATTTTAAGCCGAATTTGGCCTTGGTTTTTATTTATCTATTCAGAAAGGACTAGTTTTAGTTTATTTAATTCTGCTTAATTTTGATTTCTGTTTTACACATAGAGAATTGCCTTAGGATGGACTTGTATCAGTGTATTTATACTGTAGTTTATCTGAGCTCCGTGAATACCCGATTATCTTCACTTCACTCATGGTATGACAATGTAAAAAATACATTTAAATATTATATTTTCACTCTTTGTTTCGTTTCCAGGACGGGTCAGTCACACAAGCCCAGGTGCTGCTCCTCTGCACAGGGTACAACTTCACCTACCCCTTCCTGAACCCGGCCAGCCTGGGTCTGCAGATCCAGGAGCACCTTGTGACGCCCCTCTACCGCTTCCTGATACCCCCCGCCTTCCCCTCGCTCTTCATCATAGGCATCTGCAAGATCATCTGCCCCTTCCCCCACTTCCACGGCCAGGTCAGTAGAGAGGAGAAACAGGAGTAGAGAGGAGAGACAGCAGTAGAGAGGAGAGACAGTAGGAGAGAGGAGAGACAGTAGTAGAGAGGAGAGACAGTAGTAGAGAGTAGAGACAGTAGTAGAGAGGAGAGATAGTAGTAGAGGAGAGACAGTAGTAGAGAGGAGAGACAGTAGGAGAGAGGAGAGATAGTAGTAGAGGAGAGACAGTAGTAGAGAGGAGAGACAGTAGTAGAGGAGAGACAGCAGTAGAGAGGAGAGACAGTAGGAGAGAGTAGAGACAGTAGTAGAGGAGAGACAGTAGTAGAGTAGAGACAGTAGTAGAGGAGAGACAGTAGTAGAGAGTAGAGACAGTAGTAGAGGAGAGACAGTAGTAGAGAGTAGAGATAGTAGAGAGGAGAGACAGTAGTAGAGAGGAGAGACAGTAGTAGAGAGGAGAGATACTAGTAGAGAGTAGAGACAGTAGTAGAGGAGAGACAGTAGTAGAGAGTAGAGACAGTAGTAGAGAGGAGAGACAGTAGTAGAGAGTAGAGACAGTAGTAGAGAGTAGAGACAGTAGTAGAGAGGAGAGACAGTAGTAGAGGAGAGACAGTAGTAGAGAGGAGAGACAGTAGTAGAGAGTAGAGACAGTAGTAGAGAGGAGAGACAGTAGTAGAGAGGAGAGACAGTAGTAGAGAGTAGAGACAGTAGTAGAGAGTAGAGACAGTAGTAGAGAGGAGAGACAGTAGTAGAGAGGAGAGACAGTAGTAGAGAGGAGAGACAGTAGTAGAGAGTAGAGACAGTAGTAGAGGAGAGACAGTAGTAGAGAGTAGAGACAGTAGTAGAGAGGAGAGACAGTAGTAGAGAGTAGAGACAGTAGTAGAGGAGAGACAGTAGTAGAGAGGAGAGACAGTAGTAGAGAGGAGAGACAGTAGTAGAGGAGAGACAGTAGTAGAGTAGAGACAGTAGTAGAGAGTAGAGACAGTAGTAGAGAGTAGAGACAGTAGTAGAGGAGAGACAGTAGTAGAGAGTAGAGATAGTAGTAGAGGAGAGATAGTAGTAGAGAGGAGAGACAGTAGTAGAGAGGAGAGACAGTAGTAGAGAGTAGAGACAGTAGTAGAGAGGAGAGACAGTAGTAGAGGAGAGACAGTAGTAGAGAGTAGAGACAGTAGTAGAGGAGAGACAGTAGTAGAGAGTAGAGACAGTAGTAGAGTAGAGACAGTAGTAGAGAGTAGAGACAGTAGTAGAGGAGAGACAGTAGTAGAGAGTAGAGACAGTAGTAGAGGAGAGACAGTAGTAGAGAGTAGAGACAGTAGTAGAGGAGAGACAGTAGTAGAGAGGAGAGACAGTAGTAGAGGAGAGACAGTAGTAGAGAGTAGAGACAATAGTAGAGAGGAGAGACAGTAGTAGAGAGTAGAGACAGTAGTAGAGAGGAGAGACAGTAGTAGAGTAGAGACAGTAGTAGAGAGTAGAGACAGTAGTAGAGAGTAGAGACAGTAGTAGAGAGGAGAGACAGTAGTAGAGAGTAGAGACAGTAGTAGAGAGTAGAGACAGTAGTAGAGAGGAGAGACAGTAGTAGAGTAGAGACAGTAGTAGAGAGTAGAGACAGTAGTAGAGAGTAGAGACAGTAGTAGAGAGGAGAGACAGTAGTAGAGAGTAGAGACAGTAGTAGAGAGTAGAGACAGTAGTAGAGAGTAGAGACAGTAGTAGAGGAGAGACAGTAGTAGAGAGGAGAGACAGTAGTAGAGAGGAGAGACAGTAGTAGAGAGGAGAGACAGTAGTAGAGAGGAGAGACAGTAGTAGAGAGTAGAGACAGTAGTAGAGACAGTAGTAGAGAGTAGAGACAGTAGTAGAGAGTAGAGACAGTAGTAGAGACAGTAGTAGAGAGTAGAGACAGTAGTAGAGAGTAGAGACAGTAGTAGAGAGTAGAGACAGTAGTAGAGAGTAGAGACAGTAGTAGAGAGGAGAGACAGTAGTAGAGAGTAGAGACAGTAGTAGAGAGTAGAGACAGTAGTAGAGAGGAGAGACAGTAGTAGAGAGGAGAGACAGTAGTAGAGAGTAGAGACAGTAGTAGAGAGGAGAGACAGTAGTAGAGAGGAGAGACAGTAGTAGAGAGTAGAGACAGTAGTAGAGGAGAGACAGTAGTAGAGAGTAGAGACAATAGTAGAGAGGAGAGACAGTAGTAGAGTAGAGACAGTAGTAGAGAGTAGAGACAGTAGTAGAGAGGAGAGACAGTAGTAGAGGAGAGACAGTAGTAGAGAGGAGAGACAGTAGTAGAGAGGAGAGACAGTAGTAGAGGAGAGACAGTAGTAGAGAGGAGAGACAGTAGTAGAGAGGAGAGATAGTAGTAGAGGAGAGACAGTAGTAGAGAGTAGAGACAGTAGTAGAGGAGAGACAGTAGTAGAGAGGAGAGATAGTAGTAGAGGAGAGACAGTAGTAGAGAGGAGAGACAGTAGTAGAGGAGAGACAGTAGTAGAGAGTAGAGACAGTAGTAGAGAGGAGAGACAGTAGTAGAGAGGAGAGATAGTAGTAGAGAGTAGAGACAGTAGTAGAGAGTAGAGACAGTAGTAGAGAGGAGAGACAGTAGTAGAGAGTAGATACAGTAGTAGAGAGTAGAGATAGTAGTAGAGTAGAGACAGTAGTAGAGAGTAGAGATAGTAGTAGAGGAGAGACAGTAGTAGAGAGTAGAGACAGTAGTAGAGAGTAGAGACAGTAGTAGAGAGGAGAGATAGTAGTAGAGAGTAGAGACAGTAGTAGAGAGTAGAGACAGTAGTAGAGAGGAGAGACAGTAGTAGAGAGGAGAGATAGTAGTAGAGAGTAGAGATAGTAGTAGAGAGGAGAGATAGTAGTAGAGAGTAGAGACAGTAGTAGAGAGGAGAGACAGTAGTAGAGAGTAGAGACAGTAGTAGAGAGTAGAGACAGTAGTAGAGGAGAGACAGTAGTAGAGAGTAGAGACAGTAGTAGAGACAGTAGTAGAGAGGAGAGACAGTAGTAGAGGAGAGACAGTAGTAGAGGAGAGACAGTAGTAGAGGAGAGACAGTAGTAGAGAGTAGAGACAGTAGTAGAGAGTAGAGACAGTAGTAGAGAGGAGAGACAGTAGTAGAGGAGAGACAGTAGTAGAGAGGAGAGACAGTAGTAGAGAGTAGAGACAGTAGTAGAGAGTAGAGACAGTAGGAGAGAGGAGATACAGTAGTAGAGAGTAGAGACAGTAGTAGAGAGTAGAGACAGTAGGAGAGAGGAGAGACAGTAGTAGAGAGGAGAGACAGTAGTAGAGAGTAGAGACAGTAGTAGAGAGTAGAGACAGTAGTAGAGAGTAGAGACAGTAGTAGAGAGTAGAGACAGTAGTAGAGGAGAGACAGTAGTAGAGAGGAGAGACAGTAGTAGAGAGTAGAGACAGTAGTAGAGAGTAGAGACAGTAGTAGAGAGTAGAGACAGTAGTAGAGAGGAGAGACAGTAGTAGAGAGGAGAGACAGTAGTAGAGAGGAGAGACAGTAGTAGAGAGGAGAGACAGTAGTAGAGAGTAGAGACAGTAGTAGAGAGGAGAGACAGTAGTAGAGGAGAGACAGTAGTAGAGAGGAGAGACAGTAGTAGAGAGTAGAGACAGTAGTAGAGAGGAGAGACAGTAGTAGAGAGTAGAGACAGTAGTAGAGAGTAGAGACAGTAGTAGAGAGGAGAGACAGTAGTAGAGAGTAGAGACAGTAGTAGAGTAGAGACAGTAGTAGAGAGTAGAGACTGTAGTAGAGGAGAGACAGTAGTAGAGAGGAGAGACAGTAGTAGAGGAGAGACAGTAGTAGAGGAGAGACAGTAGTAGAGGAGAGACAGTAGTAGAGAGTAGAGACAGTAGTAGAGAGGAGAGACAGTAGTAGAGAGTAGAGACAGTAGTAGAGGAGAGACAGTAGTAGAGAGGAGAGACAGTAGTAGAGAGGAGAGACAGTAGTAGAGAGTAGAGACAGTAGTAGAGGAGAGACAGTAGTAGAGAGGAGAGACAGTAGTAGAGGAGAGACAGTAGTAGAGAGGAGAGACAGTAGTAGAGAGTAGAGACAGTAGTAGAGAGGAGAGATAGTAGTAGAGAGTAGAGACAGTAGTAGAGAGTAGAGACAGTAGTAGAGAGGAGAGACAGTAGTAGAGAGTAGATACAGTAGTAGAGAGTAGAGATAGTAGTAGAGAGGAGAGATAGTAGTAGAGAGTAGAGACAGTAGTAGAGAGGAGAGACAGTAGTAGAGAGTAGAGACAGTAGTAGAGAGTAGAGACAGTAGTAGAGGAGAGACAGTAGTAGAGAGGAGAGACAGTAGTAGAGAGGAGAGACAGTAGTAGAGGAGAGACAGTAGTAGAGAGTAGAGACAGTAGTAGAGACAGTAGTAGAGAGGAGAGACAGTAGTAGAGGAGAGACAGTAGTAGAGGAGAGACAGTAGTAGAGAGGAGAGACAGTAGTAGAGACAGTAGTAGAGAGTAGAGACAGTAGGAGAGAGGAGAGACAGTAGTAGAGAGTAGAGACAGTAGTAGAGAGTAGAGACAGTAGGAGAGAGGAGAGACAGTAGTAGAGAGGAGAGACAGTAGTAGAGAGTAGAGACAGTAGTAGAGAGTAGAGACAGTAGTAGAGAGTAGAGACAGTAGTAGAGAGTAGAGACAGTAGTAGAGGAGAGACAGTAGTAGAGAGGAGAGACAGTAGTAGAGAGTAGAGACAGTAGTAGAGAGTAGAGACAGTAGTAGAGAGGAGAGACAGTAGTAGAGAGTAGAGACAGTAGTAGAGAGTAGAGACAGTAGTAGAGAGGAGAGACAGTAGTAGAGAGGAGAGACAGTAGTAGAGAGGAGAGACAGTAGTAGAGAGGAGAGACAGTAGTAGAGAGGAGAGACAGTAGTAGAGGGGAGACAGTAGTAGAGAGGAGAGACAGTAGTAGAGAGTAGAGACAGTAGTAGAGAGTAGAGACAGTAGTAGAGAGTAGAGACAGTAGTAGAGAGTAGAGACAGTAGTAGAGTAGAGACAGTAGTAGAGAGGAGAGACAGTAGTAGAGAGGAGAGACAGTAGTAGAGAGTAGAGACAGTAGTAGAGAGGAGAGACAGTAGTAGAGAGTAGAGACAGTAGTAGAGTAGAGACAGTAGTAGAGAGTAGAGACTGTAGTAGAGAGTAGAGACAGTAGTAGAGGAGAGACAGTAGTAGAGGAGAGACAGTAGTAGAGAGGAGAGACAGTAGTAGAGGAGAGACAGTAGTAGAGAGGAGAGACAGTAGTAGAGGAGAGACAGTAGTAGAGGAGAGACAGTAGTAGAGGAGAGACAGTAGTAGAGAGGAGAGACAGTAGTAGAGGAGAGACAGTAGTAGAGAGTAGAGACAGTAGTAGTAGAGTAGAGACAGTAGTAGAGAGGAGAGACAGTAGTAGAGAGGAGAGACAGTAGTAGAGGAGAGACAGTAGTAGAGAGGAGAGACAGTAGTAGAGAGTAGAGACAGTAGTAGAGAGTAGAGACAGTAGTAGAGAGGAGAGACAGTAGTAGAGAGTAGAGACAGTAGTAGAGAGTAGAGACAGTAGTAGAGAGTAGAGACAGTAGTAGAGAGGAGAGATAGTAGTAGAGAGGAGAGACAGTAGTAGAGAGTAGAGACAGTAGTAGAGAGTAGAGACAGTAGTAGAGAGGAGAGACAGTAGTAGAGGAGAGACAGTAGTAGAGGAGAGACAGTAGTAGAGAGGAGAGACAGTAGTAGAGAGTAGAGACAGTAGTAGAGAGTAGAGACAGTAGTAGAGAGTAGAGACAGTAGTAGAGAGTAGAGACAGTAGTAGAGAGGAGAGACAGTAGTAGAGGAGAGACAGTAGTAGAGGAGAGACAGTAGTAGAGAGTAGAGACAGTAGTAGAGGAGAGACAGTAGTAGAGGAGAGACAGTAGTAGAGAGTAGAGACAGTAGGAGAGAATAGAGACAGTAGGAGAGAGGAGAGACAGTAGTAGAGAGGAGAGACAGTAGTAGAGAGGAGAGACAGTAGTAGAGAGTAGAGACAGTAGTAGAGAGGAGAGACAGTAGTAGAGAGTAGAGACAGTAGTAGAGGAGAGACAGTAGTAGAGAGGAGAGACAGTAGTAGAGGAGAGACAGTAGTAGAGAGTAGAGACAGTAGTAGAGAGTAGAGACAGTAGTAGAGAGGAGAGATAGTAGTAGAGAGGAGAGATAGTAGTAGAGAGTAGAGACAGTAGTAGAGAGTAGAGACAGTAGTAGAGAGGAGAGACAGTAGTAGAGAGTAGATACAGTAGTAGAGAGTAGAGATAGTAGTAGAGAGGAGAGACAGTAGTAGAGAGTAGAGACAGTAGTAGAGAGGAGAGACAGTAGTAGAGAGTAGAGACAGTAGTAGAGAGTAGAGACAGTAGTAGAGAGGAGAGATAGTAGTAGAGAGTAGAGACAGTAGTAGAGAGTAGAGACAGTAGTAGAGAGGAGAGACAGTAGTAGAGAGTAGATACAGTAGTAGAGAGTAGAGATAGTAGTAGAGAGGAGAGATAGTAGTAGAGAGTAGAGACAGTAGTAGAGAGGAGAGACAGTAGTAGAGAGTAGAGACAGTAGTAGAGAGTAGAGACAGTAGTAGAGGAGAGACAGTAGTAGAGAGGAGAGACAGTAGTAGAGAGGAGAGACAGTAGTAGAGGAGAGACAGTAGTAGAGAGTAGAGACAGTAGTAGAGACAGTAGTAGAGAGGAGAGACAGTAGTAGAGGAGAGACAGTAGTAGAGGAGAGACAGTAGTAGAGGAGAGACAGTAGTAGAGAGTAGAGACAGTAGTAGAGGAGAGACAGTAGTAGAGTAGAGACAGTAGTAGAGGAGAGACAGTAGTAGAGAGTAGAGACAGTAGTAGAGAGTAGAGACAGTAGTAGAGAGTAGAGACAGTAGTAGAGAGTAGAGATAGTAGTAGAGAGTAGAGATAGTAGTAGAGAGGAGAGACAGTAGTAGAGAGTAGAGACAGTAGTAGAGAGTAGAGACAGTAGGAGAGAGGAGAGATAGTAGAGAGGAGAGACAGTAGTAGAGTAGAGACAGTAGTAGAGAGGAGAGACAGTAGTAGAGAGTAGAGATAGTAGTAGAGAGTAGAGACAGTAGTAGAGAGGAGAGACAGTAGTAGAGAGGAGAGACAGTAGTAGAGAGTAGAGACAGTAGTAGAGAGGAGAGACAGTAGTAGAGAGGAGAGACAGTAGTAGAGAGGAGAGATAGTAGTAGAGAGTAGAGACAGTAGTAGAGGAGAGACAGTAGTAGAGAGTAGAGACAGCAGTAGAGAGGAGAGACAGTAGTAGAGAGTAGAGACAGTAGTAGAGCGTAGAGACAGTAGTAGAGAGGAGAGACAGTAGTAGAGTAGAGACAGCAGTAGAGAGGAGAGACAGTAGGAGAGGAGAGACAGTAGTAGAGAGTAGAGACAGTAGTAGAGAGGAGAGACAGTAGTAGAGAGGAGAGACAGTAGTAGAGAGGAGAGACAGTAGTAGAGAGTAGAGACAGTAGGAGAGGAGATACAGTAGTAGAGAGGAGAGACAGTAGTAGAGGAGAGACAGTAGTAGAGAGGAGAGACAGTGGTAGAGAGGAGAGACAGTAGTAGAGGAGAGACAGTAGTAGAGAGGAGAGATAGTAGAGAGGAGAGACAGTAGTAGAGAGTAGAGACAGTAGTAGAGAGTAGAGACAGTAGTATAGAGTAGAGACAGTAGGAGAGAGTAGAGACAGTGTATTCAAAGTATTCTACCCATTCCCCCACTTCCACTGCCAGTTCAGTAGAGTAGAGACACTGAAGTATTTAGCTTTCAATTTCAGTTTTTCCAGTATTTTCGTTTTTTTAAAGGATATCTGTTGTTTTGGATGCACCCACATTCATTGTAGCTGGACCCATCCTTAGGCCAGGCTATGCAGCATGAACGTCCCTCAGTCACTCGTTGAGTTGAAACCTAAGTAGAGTAAAGTGCATTATGTCCTTAAGGGACCTGCTCACCGTGGCCACTAAGGGGAGCCACTGAGTTCTGATTACACAGGTCCTGCTAGAGTGACTAAGGTCGCTTTCACACAGGGGCTGTTTGGTCCGGACTATCGGACCAGAATTCGATAGTCCGGTTTTTCGGGTTTGTGTGAATGCGCATCGAACTCGGTCCGCGGACCAAACACACAAACTCTGGTCCGACCAAAAACATAGGTCTTGGTTCGCTTCATCGGACCAAACGCGGACCAAATATAGGAAGTGCTTATTATTACCACTGCGCGCGGCATTCACTGCAAAACAAGTACACTGCATCTATCTCTCTATCTATCTATATATCTATATATCTATATATCTAACTGTGCATCTTGGGTAGAAGAGGGAAGAAAAAACGCGGCTTATTATATTATTACCGAGGCGCTCTGCATTCACTGCAAAACAAGCACACTGTACACATATGGGCAGAAGACCAAATAAAACAGCTACTTGTGGGCACTCATAAAAACAACGCGTGTACAAGTTGTTTAGCGAGAGGATGGTGGTAATGGGCTTCAATAGAACAATGGATCAATGTCACGTCAAAATAAAAAAACTCCTCCTCCGCTGATCTGGAGGGCTCGCAGTCCACACACACAGACACACACACGCGCGCACACACACACACATTTCCACTCTCTATTGTCCAATAGACGAGCGCCCTTTTCGACCGCGTGACATTGTTCCGAAAGTTCGGTGCGCCTGACAAATTGCTATGTGAACGCAGACGAACCAAATGAAGAATGCAACAATGTTGCAACTTCACCACCAGAACCGCACCGAGTCCACCAAAACTATATGTGAAAGCGACCTAAGGATGCCTGGTTGTTACCTGCTTTTTTGTATTGTCGTGATCTTACCGTATTTTTATTAATGATGACACAGTAGGCTTTTTTTTTTTTTTTTTTTCTCTCATTGTCATCATATCCAGAAGACTGTCCCTGTCAGTCCTCTCTCTACTGACACAAGAAATAAAAATAAAAAGATGCTTAAGGACTGTAATATTCCCCTATGATGTGTCTTGCAAATAACATTTACTTACCAGTCACAACTTAAGATCTACCAGTATTCAACCCAATTGGTTATTGTTAATTTCCCACCTTTATCCTCCTAATTGTTAATGTATTTATCTTCCTAACGTCGTCTCCCAGGTTCAGTTTGCTCTCTCGGTGCTGGAAGGCTCTGTGGCCTTACCCTCCCAGGCTGAGATGGAGGCGGAGGCGCGGCGTGAGCTGGAGAGCAAGGCGGAGCGCGGGGTCGCGCTCAGACACCTTCTGAAGCTGGACAGGGACCAGTGGGGGTACTACCAGATCTTGGCCCGCAGTGGGCGCTTCGCCCCTCTCCCTTCCGTCGTACAGAGCCTCTACGAAGAGGTCTGGAGACAGAGACAGATTCACCCCCGTAACTATAGGAAACTCAACTACCGGATCGTCAGTGACACCCAGTGGGAGCTTGAGGGAATGACGGGCCGTCCGGAATGATGAAAGGGAATAATCCAGTTTGGTGTTTGGTGAACAAATAACAGAATAGGTTTTGGGTTCAGGTTCATTCATAAGGTCTTGTGAAGACTAGTGTTATAACCAAAGCATGGTTTTGTAATAATAATATAATAATAATAATAATGCAGAATTCACTTGTTGTACAAATACAGAAGTATTTGTACACCAAGTGAATTCTGCACTAGGGCACAAGGTTGTGACAGATTTCATTTTCATCTTCAGGGTCTCATGAATGAGAACGGACGTGAACTTTCCATGAATAGGCTTAGGGGAGTAGTAACTTTCACTGACGTGAAATATGATTACAGTAATCCGGTTACATCTGGTTAATTTATTAGCAAATATTCTATGGATTTGAAAAGTAAAAGTAGACAATCCAAGTACATGGATAGTCTTGAGTGTTAGTATTCCAGTGAATTCTGTTACTCACTCTTTACCAGATCATTTGAACTGAAGGAGGGGGACACATGCCTGTTGACATATCTATTACTTTGTTATTGCACATGCCTCATAAGCACCTCCCTAAGATGCTTTGTTTGGAAGTGGGACCAAGGCCCATAATGTGCACAGTCAATTCCCAATAGGTAGTTTTTTCGTGGAGTGTTCAAATGTGTGCAGCGTACTGTAGTACCATTGCCTGGGGGGTGACACGGGTTATCTTGACTATCACACGGGGGAATCGCAAAGCTGACCTCAGATCAGTTGTCATGGAATCAACCAGGGAAGTTGACTCTATTCCCTACCTTGACTACTGCCAAGGAAGGAGGGGATGAAGCTCAAGTCAAGTCAAGAGTTTTATTTGTCACGGCATACAGGGCATACAGTGAAATGTGGGTGGTCATGCCACAGCTATGACCTGCGGCGCAAGCGGCACGTTTTCTCCATCTCATGTGTTAGGAATATCCCACTGGAAAGCAGCAGAACTCAAGACGTGTAAGACAAGTGGACCAAGGGTCCAGCTGGACCAGGATTCCTGGTCTTGTTTCATATCAATGACTGACAATAAAAATGAAAAATAAAATAATAATAATGTTTTTTTAACTAAACCTCCACTAACCACCAAAACATTCCAAAAGTATTTTCCATTGTTTATGTCAATATAATCAATGACATTTATGCACATTTTCCTCTGCTTCAGTCATTTGTAAATTGATCAATTGTAGCTCTACCTGTGAATGAGGATCTGAGTTGTTGTTTTTCACCGGGCCTGGAGCAACTGATATATTTTTTTTAATCGAACCCTAACTAACTAACCTTACTGTCATGCACTTGTCCTAATATACTAACCTACACTAGCACTCAACACTTTGATGAACATTGTTACTCAGCTGATAGAGTTGTGCCCTTCCTGATGACTTGTCGTACAGAACTTGTACGTCGCTTTGGATAAAAGCGTCAGCTAAATGACTAAATGTAAACAGGGGTCGACCAACATTGAGGTCTCAGTTGCTTTACTGAGTGACTGACTCCCTATTGTTGAAACACGCATGTGTGAGTGTTGTAGCCTACATTTACATTTTATATTTAGCCAACGCATTTATCCAAAGCGACTTATAAATTCTGTAAAACAAGTCAGCGGGAAGAGTACAACTCTGGCAGCTAGGGGTAAGTAACATTGTTCGTCAAACAATGTTAAAAGTGAATGTGACATAGCTTTTCCGTTCTTGTAGACAATTGAGTACCTCAGACGAAGAACCATATGTCTGTTTTCAGAGTCAAACGTTATTATCTAAAGATGGTAAGTTAGTGTTGTGTACATTCATAGTTAAATACAGTTGAGGCAGAGTAGTTTCTTCTATATCACACTCCAAGTGATTTAGATTAACTTCACAACTGCAAAATACAAAATGGAATACATGTTCCCTCGCGTGCGCACAGAACAGATGATTATTATGCATAAATAGTAGGAAACATGTTTGTATAGGAAATTACTAGTTTTCGTTTTTGGAAATATTGCCTTGAAATAGAGAAGCTGAAAAAGGTAGCAGGATGTAGCCTTCAATATATAAAGAAATTATATTGTCAACAGATATGGTTGAAAAACAAACGATGATACAATATTGTAGTTACAATTTCTTTAATTGAATTAACTAGAAAAGTAAATACAAACTAAATTAACAAGAGTTTATAGAAGGACAGTTTCCTTCTGAAGCACAACTTAATGCCTCATCCTTCCAGTCGGGAACATTTGTCACATAGTGAGAGTTCCACAGATCAAGCACATGGCTTGTATTTGGTTTTGCACCTCTCTTTCTTTGTTGATTGATTGATTGATTGAAAACTTTATTAACAGATTGCAGAATGGGTACAATACAGTACAGCTCAATACACACAATTGTTAAGGGGATGCAGACCAGAGAAAGACTTTCGTCTTGTTTACATCAGGGTCCCCCATTTTCAATTCATCAGGACATATATGACATACATGACATACAGATAGACAGTACTGCTACATCTATACATTTATGACATACCAGATTTGCAAATACAGTACTGTTTGTGATACAAAAAGAGTCAAGAAAAGGGAGTATATACATTTGACGTAGAAACTGTACATTGGAGGAGGTTGGGTGGGGGGGTTGGGTACATTGGGATATTGACAACCATACTGGGTAATTTACATTAGAGGTGGTTGGGGGGGGGGGGGGAGACACACTGTATAAACAAGCAAAACTGTACATTGGGGGGGGGGGGCACACTGTACAAACAAGCACAATTGTACATTGGAATATTGACAAAACCATACTAGGTAAATTACTGTACATTGGAGGGGGTTGGGTTAGGACATTTACAGGGGCCAGTTTCGAATTGCAGTCTCCCGTAGGTGTCCCTTGAGAGTGGTTTTGAAAGTGGGTAGTGATTCACATTCCTTTACAGTTTTGGGTAGGGCGTTCCACATTGATGTGGCATAATTGCTAAACGTGTTTAGTCCCTTGTTTGAGCCGAATCTGGGTTTAACATGATTTGTGGAGCTCCCTCTGGTGTTGTGATCGTGGTATTCACTGACCTTTGGGAAGTATTTTGTCATGTACATGGGTACCTTGGTCGTGTAGTGTATCTTGTAGACCAGGCCCATTGCAAGTTGCTGTACTCTGTCGTCTACTCTAATTGATTGATTGAAAAGTTTATTAACAGATTTGCAGAATGGGTACAGTACAGTACAGCTCAATACATACAATTGTTAAGGGGATGCAGACCAGAGAAAGACTTTCGTCTTGTTTACATCAGGGTCCCCCATTTTCAATTCATCATGACATATATGACATACATGACATACAGATAGACAGTACTGCTACATCTATACATTTATGACATATCAGATTTGCAAATACAGTACTGTTTGTGATACAAAAGTGTCCAGAAAAGGAGTGTATATACATTTGGCGTAGAAACTGTACATTGGAGGAGGTTGGTTGGGTGGGGTGGGGTTGGGTGAGGGCTGTACATTGGAGGTGGGGGGGGGGGGGGGGGGGGTTGGGTAGGGGACACACACACATTTTACACTGTACATTGGAATATTGACAAAGCCTTACTTGGTCATTTACTGTACAACTAGGTTAGGACATTTGTAGGGGCCAGTTTCGAATTGCAGTCTCACGTAGGTGTTTTTTGAGAGTGTTTTTGAAGGTGGGTAGTGATTCACATTCCTTTACAGCTTTAGGCAGGGCGTTCCACATTGATGTGGCATAATTGCGAAACGTGTTTAGTCCCTTGTTTGAGCCGAATCTGGGTTTTACATGATTTGTGGAGCTCCCTCTGGTGTTGTGATCGTGGTATTCACTGACCTTTGGGAAGTATTTTGACATGTACATGGGTACCTTGGTCGCGTAGTGTATCTTGTAGACCAGGCCCATTGCAAGTTGCTGTACTCTGTCGTCTACTCTAAGCCATCCTAGGTTGTCAAAGTGGGCAGGGGTGAGGTGGGTTCTAGGAGTCAGGTCAAGTAGTAGTCTGACTAGCTTGTTTTGAGATGTTTGTAATTTGTTTTTTAGTGCCTTTGAGGTGCTTTGGTACCATGAGGTGCAAGCATAGTCGTAGTACCCTTGAATGAGTGCTCCTGCTAGAGTCTTCAGGGTATTCTTGTTTACCAGAGAGGAGATCCGGTACAAGAATCGCGTTCGTTGGTTGACTTTTTTTATTACATTGGATGCCATTTTGTCACAGGAAAGATTAGCCTCTAGGATGGAACCCAGGTAGGTAATTTCATCTTTCCTTGTGATAATATTGTCACCCACTGTAACCGAGAAGCCGTCGGTCTTGCTGAGTTTGTTATTTGAACCGAAGAGAATGGACTCTGTTTTGCCCATGTGTAATGATAGTTTGTTGTCGGCGAGCCATATGCAGATTTTGCCTAGTTCCGAGCTGAGGGCTTTTTCAACCTGTAACTTGCTCTTGTCAGAGACCAGCAGGGCTGAGTCGTCCGCAAACAGGAACAAGTTGCAGTCACAAGCTGACGACATGTCATTTGCATAAATTAGGAATAGTAGCGGTCCTAGTATGCTTCCTTGTGGAACACCACAGCTCACTGTGAGGGGGGGGGATAGGGTACCGTTTACTTCCACCATCTGTTCCCTCCCCTCCAGGTAGGATTGTATCCAGCTCACTGATAAACCAATTGCTTTTAGCTTGTCAATCAGAATGGTGTGATTGACAGTGTCAAAGGCCTTTTGTAGGTCCAGCATGACCATGCCGCAGTATTTGCCCGCGTCCACCTCTTGTTTGATGTGGTCGTTCAAGTAGAGAAGGCATGTGTCAGTGGAGTGGGATGTTCCATCCTAGGTTGTCAAAGTGGGCAGGGGTGAGGTGGGTTCTAGGAGTAAGGTCAAGCAGTAGTCTGACCAGTTTGTTTTGAGATGTTTGTAATTTTGTTTTTAGCGCCTTTGAGGTGCTTTGGTACCATGAGGTGCAAGCATAGTCGTAGTACCCTTGAACAGGGTATCTGCAGGTTTAGCCCAGTCAGATTTAAGGCTTTTTAAGACTTTTTAATGCCACTCAGAATTAAATTTAATACCAATTTCACGATAACAAAATGGCAAAAATCATGGGTACTCTCAGTACTCATTCAAGGGTACTACGACTATGCTTGCACCTCATGGTACCAAAGCACCTCAAAGGCACTAAAAACAAGATTACAAACATCACAAAACAAACTGGTCAGACTACTGCTTAACCTCACTCCTAAAACCCATTTTTACCCCTGCCCACATTCAAAAACGCTCTTAAAGAGCACCTACGGGAGACTGCAATTCGAAACTGGCCACCGTAAATGTCCAACCCCCCCCCCCCCCCTCCTAATGTACAGTCTCATCCCCATCATATATATATAATATTTTCTGTTAGGATCTCTGGGTAACAGTACTGTATATTATTTGCATATCGTATATGTCACAAATGTAACAGTACTACAGTATATACCTGTATGTCATGTATGTCCCTATGCCATAAATGTCATGTCATGTATGTTTTTACTGTATTCATTTCTGTATATTTTATTTCATTTTTATTCTATTTTACTCTACTCTTATCCTAGGCAACTTGATTGATTTGTGTTATTATTCTAATTCGTGACCTGTCCTGTCTAAATGTTTAAATGTTGAGCGATTTGCAGTGTCAAATTTCCCACGGGATAATAAAAGTATTTCTATTCTATCTATTCTATGTTGTGTATGTCAATATGAATTCAAAATGGGGGACCCTGATGTAAACAAGACAAAAGTCTTTCTCTGGTCTGCATCCCCTTATTATTGTGTGTATTGAGCTGTACTGTATTGTACACATTCTGCAATCTGTTAAATAAAGTTGTCATTCATCCAGTTGTTTTGTTTTTGTGGTTTGGTTGAATGAATACTTTATTTAACAGATTTCAGAATGGGTACAATACAGTACAGCTCAATACACAATAATAAGGGGATGCAGACCAGAGAAAGACGTTTTTCTTGTTTACATCAGGGTCCCTCATTTTCAATTCATAGTGACATTTATGACATGCACAACATACATGACATCATGACATTTATGGCATAGGGACATACATGTATATATTACTGTTACATTTGTGACATATA
Organism: Notolepis coatsorum; assembly: GCF_963971535.1. NCBI lineage: Eukaryota > Metazoa > Chordata > Actinopteri > Aulopiformes > Paralepididae > Notolepis > Notolepis coatsorum. The sequence continues at coordinate 130,713,503 of NC_140172.1, read as the reverse complement.
TGATATGCAAATATACAGTACTGTTACCCATAGATCCTAACATATATATATATATAAATATGATGGGGAGGAGACTGTACATTAGGAGGGGGTAGGTGTGTGGTAGAAAATAAATACATAGGGTGGGGTGAAGCTCTCACTCTCATCAACACAAACGTGTCCTTGCCCTTGTTTACATCCGTGGAGAGATTTTTTGGATGCAAGAAGCCAATCCAAACCTGGCTATGTAGGACGTTTTATCTTTTCCACACGTGAATGTTTTAGCGACTTCAGAGTCAGGGAACATCGCTTGAAACACCTCTCCTAGTCCCTCATTTCCATTGTAGGACTGATGCTTTGCGACTGTATTTAGAACCCACAGTACCTCAGCTTCAAGGGTTGGCGTGGAGCCGAACGTTACCCGGACAGGTGCAGATGTAATTGGTGGTAGACCTACCTGTCCCTGAGCAGTTGATGTGGACAGCGTCGCCGTCGAAAATAAATTTGATATTGAAGTTGTCTGCAGGCGGGTTTTTGCAGAGGTAAACATGCTTAGCGCTGTGCATGTGTGACTCGACTGCTTTTATTCCCATCGTTCCCAGTTTAAAATCCTTTTTGCAGAGTTTGCAGCAGGCCTCGTAATTATCTTTCACTGGGACCAACCACGGTGCAAACAGAGGGTTTTCGAGCCAGTTCTCATTAAATTTGCACTTTCCCATGTTAAATTAACGAGTGCAAATAAATACAAATCAATTAAACTAAACTAAACGTCAGCGTTATCGCTACGGCTTGAATAACGTGTTACCTATGCTCCGGTGTTCTGAAATAGCTCCCGACGGCGACACACATTAAGGACCACATTAAGGTTCCGCCCCACTGCGTACCGTTTGCGTGAAAGAAAAAAAAAGCCTGATTTATCTCCCGTTAATAGTTTCCCCCCAGATTTCACAATGAAACATAAGATGACATGGCATGTTTTTAAGACCTCCGAAAGTCGGATTTAAGACATTTTAAGACAAATTAAGGCCTTAATAGTTGATAGTTGAATTTAAGACTTTTTAAGGTCCCGCGGACACCCTGTTGAATGAGTGCTCCTGCCAGAGTCTTCAGGGTATTCTTGTTTACCAGAGAGGCGATCCGGTACAAGAATCGAGTTCGTTGGTTGACTTTTTTTATTACATTGGATGCCATTTTGTTATTGGTATCCTATTATTATGCAAAGTCTGATAGATAAGTGCCGGGTAGTGTAGTTGAAGACACCTGACGACCTGCGCTATTGTTATAAGACGGTGGGTACTTTCCTGATGAATTGAAAATGGGGGACCCTGATGTAAACAAGACGAAAGTCTTTCTCTGGTCTGCATCCCCATAACAATTGTGTGTATTGAGCTGTACTGTATTGTACCCATTCTGCAATCTGTTAATAAAGTTTTCAATCAATCAAGCGCACAACGAGTGGAGCGCATTTTTGTGTGCGCGCGCGTGCACATCCGTGCGCGACTGCGCGTACTTCTGCTCAGAAAACTGCTAGGACGGCGTGGTACCGCGTGGCACCACCACTGCATCACTGAATTAAAACAAAACTTGAATTGGAGGAGTCCAGTTCAGTGGATTTATTTACCGACTCTAAGCAAGTCTGAGTGCCTCCGTTTATCTTGCAATCTCCACCGTGTTGTGGCCAAGGAACAAACCATTCTCCCACACGAGAGACATCTCCCATCTGGTTCGAGTCGTCATCTGCAAAAATTGTGAAATCGGACACCCGGCACTACATTCTTAACCCTTTCAATACAGGCCGTCCGAACTTTTTTTGCATTTGCCTGGGAGCGCCAGATCACACCCGCGCACTTTTCAATAATCCATGATCTCATCGTCATGCTGCTATGTGTAAATAATGTAAATCATTCGAAGAATCTGGACACGGAGGAGGGGCTTCGTGTCATGTGGGGAAAAGTCGGGTCTCAGAGAGCAGCTGAATTAAGCAGAGGTTAAAAGTGAGAACACACAGAAGGTTAACCCTTTCACTGCCAACAACAGCAGGCTAACCCTTTCACTGCCACACTACAGAAGGTTAACCCTTTACACACTACCGACGGCAAGTAAAGAGTTAACCTTCTGTAGTGTGGCAGGCAGTGAAAGGGTTAACAGACAGTGGGAACACGGCTCAGAGGGGGGGGGGGCTGGAGAGGAAAGAGAAGGGGGGGGGGGCTGGAGGAAAGAGAAGGGGTTTGTTCCCTCCTCGACTTATTATAGGGGGGGAGAGTTTAATAAGAAGTTAATACGACTTTTTAATAAGTAGACTAATCAAGGCGATGTGGACATAATAAACCCAACGTTTCGTAGGAAGGAGACCATAAATAATAATAACGGAACTAAAGAAGGATGTTTGGACACGAGTAGGTGAGTCACACACCACCGCCCCGCCGCCTAACTTCTACTTGTAAACAACGAACTGCTGTTGGTGTGTCGAGTGTCGTACAAATCAAATAGTTTCGTTTTTTAGTTGCTTCTATTTAGAATCAGATGGTTCGTTATCGTTCAGATCTTTAAGAGCGTGCTCGGGGCAACGAGGATGTGCGCCACATTGTCGCATAGTAACCTAGATGTAGTCGTGCACGGGTTTACAATTAGGCTAATTTATGTAAATGCCTTAATAACTGATATGATTGGTTCGTTAAGTAGCAGGCTTGACACTTCAGATAAACTGTCCCTTACACCTCATTTAGCCTATAGGTCCTAGGCCTAGGGTGTTCTTAATTATCTTATAAACAGTTTTGAATGTTTTCAAATACTTAGTCGCCTGCCAGGCTTCTATTAGGCTACCCTTGAACTATATACAGCTTTCCAACATGTTTTTCAAAACTGTTTAGGACAATGTAATCAATTTGCATATATAAACAAAAAAAAACACAGAATTGCTTCTCAGCTTTTCATCCTTGTTTCCCCTCATCACTGTGTTCCAAGTTCACAGAAGGGAGAATGGAGGGAGAGACGACGGAGAAGGAGACGTCTGAGGAGAAGGAGAGTGATGACCATCCCACGGTGGAGGAAGAGGAGGGGAAGAAAGAGCTTCATCGCCAGACTGCAGCTGATGGGTTCTCCATAGACTACCAGGACCTCCCCATCATGCACTGGGAGGAGCTGAGTCTGCGGATAGCGGAGCTGGAGAAACAGGAGGCTGAGCGGAGGGCAAAGGTCAGGGTTCGAAAAAATGACTGGGTGGCCCAAGTGATCCACTGATATTGTTGGCGGGACACGGCGCAGGCGATCCGTTTCCAAGATGATCTCAAGTCTCACATCTGTCACGAGAGCCGTGTGTAGGCCCAACACGTCAAGAAATCTAAGCAAAGCCAACTTGCTATTGTTGAGAGAAGGGCCCTTTTTAGGGAGAAAGGGGATAATATTTCAATATTTGTTGATGACTAACAAACTAAAGGTGAAATAAATAAATAATAGACAGGATAATTATCAGCAGTGAAGGCTGTACTGTTTCACTATTCGGTTGTTAAGTCGTGACGTATCGACCTTCCAATAAACAGTTTCCGGAGCCAAGCTTCCTACGTTGGTCTCGTCTTTTTAACATGCCTCAGTGCTGTGTCCCTTGTTGTTCTAATAGATCTGAGTCATAGAAGAACTGTTTGGGGTATGTGCTCCTATAGTATCTCCTTCCGTCTGAAGCAGAGCGTTCGGCCCCGGCGTGGCTTCGGCCTTAACAAATGGCTATGAATTCTCCATCCTTTTCCCTCCCGTTTAGAGGAGAATTTCTAGGCAACTAAAAGGAGAAGTGGGACCCCAGGTACTCAGAAATGGTATTGCAGGAAGGAGGATAAATTAAAAAGCCTATATTATTGTAACACGACAACATCATTTTAAAACAAAGCTGACGTGTTTCAACCAGCTGGTCTTCATCCTGGCTTAACGAAGGAGCTACAGGTTCACCCTTGATTTATACAGGAATCGTCGTCACGGCGGCCCAGTAGAGGGCGATCCCATCGCATTAGTTCTTTAATAGTTGTCATACAGAAGTACAGAATACTTTCATACAAAATGCTTCTTACTGTTACGCTCCAGAGACTGTGCTAGACAAGATAGTATCAAATAACATAATAACATAATATAGCATGAATTTAGAAGAAGAAAATGAGGTCACAGTGTTCGGTATAGACATATGTACAATGTTCTGAGTTACCATATAATATACAATACACAATACTATGCAGTGTACTAATGTACAGTACTATCTAGTGCAAAGCAGAAATGGGATGAGGTACAATTTTAGGTACAATTTACAGTAAGGTGTACGAGTTGTAGTGCAATCCTTCATCCATAAATATAAAGTGTGGGGAGTGGGTGCTACAGTGTGTTTGTTTAAAGTGGGTGTGTGCTATAAGTGTGTGGAGTGGGTGCTACAGTGTGTTTGTTTAAAGTGAGTGTGTGCGTGTGGATGTGTGTGCTATGTGCGTTTGGTGGTTGTTGTTGTGTAGTGTTCATTCATTGTTCGTTTAGCAGCCTGATGGCCTGGGGATAGAAGCTTCTTCTGAGTCTTTCTGTGCTCGCCTTGAGACTCCTGTATCGCTTGCCTGACGGCAGCAGTTCAAAGAGGCAGTTGTTCGGGTGACTGGAGTCTTTAATGATTCTCTTAGCCTTGCCCTTGCAACGCTTGTAGTAAATGTTCTGGAGGGTGGGGAGCCCCCCTCCAATTGTGCGTTCGGCTGAACGTGTCACTCTTTGTAGTCTGCTTTGGTCTTGTGCAGTGCTATTCCCAAACCAGGAGGTGATGTTGCCGGTCAAGATGCTCTCTATTGTACATGAGTAGAAGTTCTTAAGGATCTTCTGGCTGACTTGGAACTTCCTTAGGCGCCTGAGGAAGTAGAGGCGTTGTCGTGCCTTCTTCACAACACTGTTAATGTGTGTGGTCCATGTCAAGTCCTCGGATATGTAGGCTCCGAGGTACTTAAAGCTGTTGACTCTCTCAACCGGTGCCCCGTCGATGCTGAGGGGGCTGTAGTCCTTGACCCCCGACCTCCTGAAGTCCACAATCATCTCCTTTGTTTTGCTGACGTTCAGGGAGAGGCTGTTTTCCTGGCACCATCCCGCCAGGACCTTGACCTCTTCCAGGTAGGCCCTCTCGTCGTTGGCAGAGATCAGGCCCACCACCACTGTGTCGTCAGCAAATTTGACGATTGTATTGCTACTCCGCTGAGCCACACAGTCGTGTGTGTACAGGGAGTAGAGGAGGGGACTCAGAACACAGCCCTGGGGGGCCCCTATGTTGAGGGTGATGGATGAGGAGGTGCAGTTGCCTGCTCTAACCACCTGGGGTCTGCCAGTCAGGAAGTCCAAGACCCACTGGCAGAGGTCATAGCCCAAGCCCAGGTCCCTGAGCTTGGCTATGAGTATGGAGGGGACTATGGTATTGAATGCCGAGCTGTAGTCGATGAATAGCATTCTCACATAGTTCCCCTGCCTCTTGTCCAGGTGTGATGCTGCTGTGTGCAGCACATGGGATATGGCGTCCTCCGTGGACCTGTTGGGGCGGTATGCAAATTGCAGGGGGTCCATGTTGATGGGGAGGGAGGAGCAGATGTAGCCCTTTACTAGCTTCTCGAAGCACTTCATGGCTATGGAGGTGAGAGCTACAGGGCGGTAGTCGTTGAGGCAAGCAGGCTTGGATTTTTTGGGTACAGGGATAATAGTGGACTTCTTCAGGCAGGTGGGGATGACAGCCTGTTCTAAGGACAGGTTAAATATGTCAGTGAATACTGGGGCCAGTTGGTCGGCACAGACTTTTAGGACGCGGCCGGGGATGCCGTCTGGACCTGCTGCCTTCCTGATATTCACTTTTTTAAAGGTCCGCCTCACCTCATGCTCTGTTACCCTGAACACTGCGCCTCCATCAGCAGCCGACCCCCCCCCCCCCATTGCCGAGGCTTGTGAGCTGGTGTTGTTATTACCAGCATCAAACCTCGCATAGAATGTATTGAGGTCATTTGCTAAGGAGATGTCACTGTTCAGTTTGAGGGAGGCGCCTTTGTAGTCTGTCATCGTTTTGAGCCCCTGCCACATAGCTCTAGAGTCAGCTTGTTCAAACTGGAGTTCAATTTTATCCCTGTAGCGTCGTTTGGCCTCTGACACAGTCCTCCTTACGTTGTATCGCGCCACCTTGTGGTCATTCATGTTGCCTGCCTCTAGGCCGTCGTTGTATGCTTTGGTGCGCTCTCTCAGAGCTTCACGGACGGATTTGTCTACCCAGGGTTTTTGATTTGGGTAAACTTTCATTTTGGTAGTGGGGATTGTTTCTTTCACCCTAGTACAAACATAGTCCAGCACTGTCTCCGTGTAGGCATTAATGTTATCTGTGTCGCGGAACACATTCCAGTCTGTGTTGTGAAACACTGACCGGATCGTATCCTCTGACGTCACATCCCATTTCTGCACCTCTCGCGAGACTACGGGAGTACTTTTAATTTTCTGTCTGTACTTCGGTGTAAGAAAAATTGATGCGTGATCTGACTTACCGAAGCCACTATCAGAATGAGCCTTGTAGCCACCTTTAAATTGCGTGTAACAGTGATCTAGGATGTTACCGCCTCTGGTGTTGCAAGTCACATGCTGATAGAAGTCGGGCAATACCTTTCTCAGATTGGCGCTATTGAAATCTCCCAGAACTAAAATGGCGGCGTTAACATTCGCCTCTTGGATTCTATTTACCTCGTCGTGTAGTCTGGAGAGCGCAACCTTGTTGCTGGCTTCAGCTTGCGGTGGAATATACACTCCGACCAGGACGATCGCCGTTAACTCCCTCGGGAGGAAGAAAGGACGACACTTGATGGTTATATATTCCAGTTCTGGGGAGCAGTGGTTGGATAGTTCCTTCACATTAGTTGGGTCACTCCAATTTTTGTTCAACATGAAGGCAATACCTCCTCCACGTTGTTTACCGGATTCTGCTGTTCTATCCTTGCGGTGAATGAAGAAATGATCGGCCGGTAGGATGGCGTGGTCTGGGACTTCTGGCGCCAGCCACGTCTCGATGAAGCAGAGAACGTTACAGTCCCTAACGTCTCTCTGGAATTGAATCCTTGCTCGGATGTCGTCTAGTTTATTGTCTATTGATTGTACATTGGCTAGCAATATACTGGGTAGTGGTGTCCTGTGCCGCCTGGTTCTCAGCCTGTTACGGACTCCAGCTCTCTTTCCTCGCCGTCTGGGTCCTTTGTCCCTGGGGGCGAGATCCGGTCCTGATGTCCTCAAGATCTCAACGGGCCATTGTTGCGGTTCAGAGAGCTGATCCAGAGAGTAATCCAGTCGGTAAGTTTCCCGTAATCCAATGTCTATTAGTGACTGACGGTCATACACATTAATTGCACCTACTGTTGGTACAGACAAAACTCTTAAAACTATAAATATTAACAAAAGTATGCACAGTCTCGACGGAGCGCACAGACAGGCAGCCGGACGTAGCGGCGTCATCTTTCATCATTACACGGGTCAATCAATCAATCAACCCAAAGAAAGTTTGAGAAATCGATAAAGTCACAACATGACACAGAGTAAAGAGAAGTATATACAAGAAGAATATAAGGGAAGGTTTTCTACATCGGGGGCAGTTAGAAATTACGATTGGTAATTGGAGCATATTCATAGGAAACATGTGAATTCTACGTCCTCATTTAGACCTGGGTGGTTCAGAGTATTCAAGAGATGGTGAATTAAAAAATGTTTCTGGTTGGTTCAGTTTTCTGATCCTGTCCCCAGACTCCCCACCCCTTGTTGGTGGACTGAATTTCCCTCTGGATCAATAACGTACTTCTATTCTATTCTAATATGTCCCAACCCTTCGATTTCAACAGAGAATCATTTTCATCATGAAAGCGCATAAAATGTCAAGCAATAGGGTAGTCCTAAGCTTTCCCTGAACAACCCCTGGTCTCTTACAGATGTGCTCCAACCCTGCGGGACAAACTTGTACACAGCTATCTCTCTCCAGAGAGGAAGGCTCAAAAGACCTACTGGTATAGTCAAGAGTTTTATTTGTCATGGCATACAAGTATACAATACTGGTATGTACAGATGTATGAGTGGTTGTCCCCATAGTGATACTGTCATACAAACCAAAACGTGTATTTATTTTAAAACCAAGAGAACATTTAAGATGAACAATTTCATGAACTGTACTAGTACCACCTTTGTCATTAATCGCTTGTGAGAATGGTATTTTGTACGCGAGTCATACAAAAAGACACCAACGTGACCGACTTGCAGAGCATAAATTAAAATAAGAACTTGCAACCAGGACTACCCTATGTAATAGTTTGTACTAGAGCCAGAATAGGTGCATGACACCTATTTAATTTAATGCGCTTTCATGATCAAGAATTATTCTCTGTAGAAAATCGAAGGGTTGGAACATATTAGACCACCAACGAGGGGATAAGGATAAGAAAACTGAACAAACGAGAAACATTTTGGATTCACAGTCTTGACGCTCTGAATTACCCAGGTCTAAATGAGGACGTTGAATGATCTGCTGGGCACCTGTGATGACGAGAGCCTGTTATAAATAAAGGGTGAACCCCGTAGCACCTTTGTCATGCCCCGATGAAGACCAGCTGGTCCAAACACGTTGGCTTCTTCTTAAAATAATGTAGCGGACTGTGTCACGGTGAGAAAAAAAACTTTCAATGTATCCTCCTTCCTGCAATACCTTCTTGGGATCCCTGGGATCCCACCTCTGGTTGCAGTCGTCTTGTTAAAGTTGTCACGTCCCACGAGCAGCTGATGACTGTTTCGTTGTAAAACATTGTACTCACCCGAGCGCCCAGTTGAACTCTGCTGCTTATTCTTGGCAACTAGATATATATATATTTTTTAGAACAGAAAAGACTGAACACACCCAAGGAAACTATAAAAGAAGGAAGGGTCATCACGTCACTGTGTAGCACATGAACGAACGCACATTGGTGCCAAGTGTGGAAACATTCAGTTTGGTCGACATTGATTTCAAGATTTAGATTTCAAGAGGTTTATTTGTCACATACATACCAGGGCATACAGTGAAATGCGGGTGGCCATGCCCGCTTTGATTGTGAAACTAATACAAAATAATTAAATAGACATAATAAACAGGTCATAAAATAGGCATGACAAAATAGACATGCTAAAGTCCTGATTGAGTTGAATGGGATCAGCCATCTCGTCATTTAAACAGGTTATTACCTCTGAGGTCAGAATCATCAGCAATGTGTTGCATTGTTAACTAGCTAACGTTTGATATATTGATTGATGTATATTTCCTCAGATAGCTGGTATATTTGATATATATATAATACAGGCTTCAATGGGGGGCGACAGTGGCTCAGGAGGTAGAGCGGTCGTCTGGTAGTCGGAAGGTTCCCGGTTCGATTCCCGCTCCTCCCGGGCAGTGTGTCGCTGTGTCCTTGAGCAAGACACTTAACCCCTAATTGCTCCCGATGAGCAGGTTGGCACCTTGCATGGTCGCCTCCGCCATCGGTGTGTGAATGTGTGAGTGAATGGGTAAAATGTGAGGAACAAAAATTGTAAAGCGCTTTGGATAAAAGTTCTATATAAATGCACCATTTACCAATAGAACTGGCACCAAGCAGGGCATGGAACGCTGGTCTTGTGACGTGGTGACCCTTCCTTTTTATTTTTATTTTATCCACTTTTTCTCCTTTTTCTGTTTTTTCTCCCATCCCAATTTAGTCTTGCCAATTCCCCCCTCCCCTGTCTTGATCGTTGCTCGCATGTGCCCCCCACTGGTCGGTCGTAGGGAAGGTTGAAGAATCTATCGCATGTCCCCTCCGATACATGCAGAGTCAGCCAGCCACATCTTTTCACCTGCCAGCGCGGACTCTCATTGGCGAGGTGTAACGTGTGGGAGGCTCACACTACCCTTGCCATCTCCTGTCCTTGCTATGCAGGCACCCTGACCGACCTGTAGGAGTCGCTGTTTACAACGACAAGATTACCACCCATCGACTTCCCTCCCGCTGACTGCCAATTGAGTCAGTATGACGGCCGGAGGCAACGCTGACAGCCAGATTCGATACCGGTGTCTCTCGCGTTGGTGATGAGCGCTTAGACCACTGCGCCACCCAGCCGCCCGAGTCGGCCCGACCCTTCCTTCTTTTATAGTTTCCTATCGACAGGTAGCCTAGGCATTGTCCAACTAACACCTCTCCCAAAGGCTACCCGTCACTGTCCACTTCCATTCATTGTGCTAAGCTAGGCTAACGTGCAGCCAGATAGCTTTCTACTGAACGCACAGAGAGGAAACTGTATCTATCTTATTGTCTCTCTCTGGAGAAGACGGTAAGCTAATTTCCCCAAATGTTGGTGTGTTCCTTTAACACCGCTGGGCTGCCGAGGACCCAACATGTGTCACATCACCACTAATGTGTTGTAGTTAGCTTAGGTTGTAGAGTGAGAAGAAAGTAGTTTCAAACAAAACGGAGACAATTATATCTAGGGTTGTTATTAATTAATTAACATCTATGTTTAGATGTAATACTGACAAAATACTGAATAGCTACACGAAACAAGGACACGAGTCCCGGCAGGACAATAGAGTGGCACTGGAAACACATTTAAGTTTAATTTGCATGAACTATACTATGTTTTCAAGTTTGTTTTATTTGTTACATACACATTACATACACATACATTATAGTGAAATGCTTGGTTCTGTATGACCCTAATATTGTGCATCATACAGTAAATAAAAAAGTAAAAGAGTAAGGACCAAACGGTATACAAAATATACAATATACAAAAAAGAAATGCAGATAAATTGCTAAAATGAGGTAGAGAGGTAGTGCAATTTTGTAAGAATAAATGGATCAAATATTGTGTAATGTTAAAAATGTGTTTAAAGTGAGTGTGTGGATGTTGTGTGTACGTCTGCAATGGTGAAATGGAATGGGGTATGACATGGAATTCACCTTCCTATAGATGTAAAAGTACTGCGTTGCTGTTTGCATACATGCATGCTCTGTCGCTACAGTCCTGCATGTTAACGATTCGCGGCCAACCACGTATATATACATGATTGGGCGCCATCCATCTCCTCTCCATCCCTCGCACCAGGTTACGGACTTTCGGGGACAAAGCCTTCAGTGTTGCGTCCCCTACCCTCTGGAACTCTCTCGTCTCTCCCCCCCGAAATCCGCAACGCCCCAACCCTGGACACCTTCAAAACTGCTCTAAAAACTCACCTCTTCACCAAGGCTTTTCCCCATCAGTTTTTGTCCTGAATGTGAAGCGACCTTGGGTTCTATGAAAGGCGCTATATACATTTTATCTATTATTATTATCCTTTGAAGGCCAACCACGTATATATACGTTGTAAACTCGGTTTTGCTTTTATTCCATTTTAATATCCTACTCAATGTCACAGAGCTGTATTTTGGCTAGATCCTGGTATTGGCGCTGTCTCGATAATGCAGTTTCCCCTGTTGCAGACCGGGTGTCACTTTTTTTTTGCTCCGTTAGCTTTTATGTTAGCCAAAAGCTATGGCTTTACCAGATCGCCTGGAATACTTTTTGCGACGCCGAATTCAGTATGCAGTAAATGAATATAGCATCAGCCAATGGACATATCGATCTACCAGATGGCGATCAAATAACTGGGAAATTCTTTTTGGAATCCAACCGGCCACAGGTAAGAGCGATTTGACGTCAATTTCAGTCTGATCGGGCCTTGTTCTCATAGCCATCCACCCGGTCAGCGTATGATGTTGCAATAACGAATGCCGTTATTGGTAATCAATAATCAGAAACGACTTCCCCCGCCCCCGCCTTTCATGCATTCATGGTGGATCATATGCATTTCGATTTTTAACTCTAGCTTGTGTAGGGCCGAAACGCCAAATCGATTTAACGTTATTAGCTTAGCGCCCTATAACTAGCTTTGCAGGAATTACCCCAGACCATTGCGGTATATAGTTCATATTCACGACGCTATAAAACGGGAACGTATTGATGAAAAAATTATTTCTTTATGGCATATTGAAGGAAAGGTTTATACTGTCAATTGACAATGACAATGGACACATAGCAATAATATAAAATCTAGATTTAGCTCTACAAACAACCTCACGCACAGTGAAAACTTGTAATGAAAAGCTGGCCTCATAGAGTGGGATTAGACGTGGGCCCAATGGCCCCGAATGTGTTAAATCCATGTGTGCAACCAGGAAAAACTAGACAACCAAAAGGGAAGTGGATCTAACAACCACAGCGTGGGAGAACAGAACGTGTTTGTGTAGATTATAGCTGTGTATAAATACGTTGTCGTAATAATAACAACCGGGCTGAATGAACAACTCGTCTCCTTCACGTCGTATGGGATTCACCGTTAAATCCTAGCTGCCGAATGGGGGAAGAGCCATTGACGTCGGCCTCCTAGTGGTAATTACAAGCGGGAGATGTGGGATTTGTTTATAGGCTCCCAATATGCCCTCTTTTGGTGTTAACGAGGAATGCGGAAGTGTGTCAGAGTAGGCAGAAAACAACACTGCTGTCTACCGTCTGCGTTCCCTTTGCTCCACGGGGTCTTTCAGAAACGGATAGTAACACCGGTCCATCATAAAAATAGGAGTGTCACAAAAATGTACATCTTGGTCGTGGGGGGGGGGGGGGGGGGGCGTTTTCCAGCGAATTGAAGCGCTTCCAAGTTGTAGTAATGAGACTACCCTTTTGTGACGTAAAATTACCCCGCCCCTAATTACTCTGACCCCTCCCCTAATTACTCTTTTCCTCTGACCCATCCCCCAATTACTCTTTTCCTCTGACCCCTCCCCCAATTACTCTTTTCCTCTGACCCCTCCCCTAATTACTCTTTTCCTCTGACCCCTCCCCTAATTACTCTTTTCCTCTGACCCCTCCCCTAATTACTCTTTTCCTCTGACCCCTCCCCTAATTACTCTTTTCCTCTGACCCCTCCCCTAATTACTCTTTTCCTCTGACCCCTCCCCTAATTACTCTTTTCCTCTGACCCCTCCCCTAATTACTCTTTTCCTCTGACCCCTCCCCTAATTACTCTTTTCCTCTGACCCCTCCCCTAATTACTCTTTTCCTCTGACCCCTCCCCTAATTTCTCTCTTCCTCTGACGCCTCCCTTGTTGAAATAAAGTAAGAAATGTATAAAAACTGATGCCCTCCCTCCCCTTGTCTCTTCTCTTCTGATCTCTCCCCGCTTGCTCTCTCCCCCAGAGTGGAAGTGGGATGAAGCTGATGCCGGCAGGGAGGATGGAGGAGAGGCGAGGAGGACAGCCGAGGACGGGGGACTGGGGGGACGACGAGGACCTGCGTAGAACCAGATTGACCGTCGTCACGTCTCGGTAAAGACAAATAATACAAACTGTCCATTTATTTGCACTTTTAACTCATTCGGGGCCAGACCCGAGATATCTCGGGTTAACTCGCCGACGCTTGAGTGCCAAACCCGAGAAAAGTCGGGTTTTCATCGTTATTTCTTTTATTCAATATTTCCATTCATTATCCATCCAGGGAGCCTGGTGTTATCATAGGGAATGAGTCTGAGATAGCAAAAGTCCAATACCGCCGCCTGGTAGGATGCGGCCGGTATTGCACATCATTTGAAACTCTGTGGCCGGAATCCACAGAGAATGGATTGCGAGCGAAGCAAATTGCATTCACGGAGCCTGCCCTGCATCTGCGAGGTATCCACAAAGCACATTGCTCGATGAGATAACATGCGCAGACACGCCCAATGTGTGTAGCTTGAGAGCAGTTTGCACTCTGCCCCGCTGACAGCGCTCTTGGCAGAAATGTGTGTCGAAATAGCGTGCTGTCAAGTTTAGCGCGCTGTCCAAAAAAAGAAAAGAAATTAGAAATCAAGAAATCACTCCATCCATTAACTCTTTCAGTGCCACGCCTGGTTTTCCGTTTTACCGCTTGAATGCCACCATCGGCGCCAATGTTAACGTTAATATCGCCTAATCTATGTTTTAAATTATGGCTATGTGTCTAATCTGCCCATCGCATTATCAAAGACTATTTTCCAGTCAGTGCTGTGAAGGCAGATTGTTTTTTTATCGCGTCGTTTCCGTTTCAGAGCAGTTAGAAAAGCCTTTTTATTAATCGTTTTCAAATAAACGCTAGATGATCATTATTATACGTGCACGCAAGCACATTACGGCCGCGCACTGATAATCGCTCCGTTGATTTCCTCACAGACTTTTACAGTGAAACCGAAAGAAGACATTTCACAAAACAGCTTATAACTTCATCAAACTTACTCCGATTATCCTACCACTGATAACATAGAGTCCTTACCTGACATCAGATGGTATCCAACTGGTATATTCCAATTTCTGATCACCATTCGAAAAAATCGATACGTGTATGGATCCAACGCGACACTGTAGAACTCCATGATCCGCGGGGCTCTGAGGCTCCAGAATGAACTGTGGTAACCCCGGCTGGATCAGTGAACTGGAAAATGTGGAGTACCGGATTTTTTTCCCCATTCATTTTCATTGAGTCCATTCCAAAATCACTTATGTCATCTGGGAGACGACAGGGGGCGCTTTTTTCCAAAGTGATCACCGGCGCAGCTCGGCTATACTCGGGTAGGCTCGGGTGATGCAATAATTTTTCAGATCGCAAAAAAATAATAATAATAATAATTCCGAGAAATCTCGTGAGTGGCACGCAACCACCTATAAAAAAAACAGAGAAATCTCGTGAGTGGCACTGAAAGAGTTAACTCAACTGGACTGTCATACTATTCATTTGCACTAGCACTATTGCACTTGGGACATTGATATTATATTATTGATGTTATTATTTATACATGCTATATTCAGTATGTTTGTATGTGGTGATGCTCTAAACTCAATTTCGTTGGACCAACAATGTCAATGACAATAAAGATTATATTCTTTTGCACTCCTCTATACATTACGAAGTAAACGAAATACAATACAAAATGAACGGAATACTAAAGAAAATAGATCTTATGAGTTATGAACAGTATCTAACTTGTTCGAGAAATATAAAGCCGTAGAAAATAAGAAATAAGGCTATAGCACTGACATTTCAAATGCTTGCTTCTGAGATGATGATCAATACAGTAAACATTTATTTCTGATATAGGTGCTGGTCCGCAGTAATGCAATGTCATGATTATTATTATTCTGAAGTTATTATTATTATTATTAAATAACATTTTTATTAATAATGAATTAATAAGAACTCGTCTCCTTCACTATAATCTAAATGAAATCAGATATAGGCCAGGGCTTTACAACTTAATAAAGAATATATATTAAATGGGATAGGAACTAAATTAAATGTACCATATACAATGAAATAATATTATAATCATATTGGGCTATATTCCGTTTATATCCCATTTAATTGTATTCAATTTCTTTATTAAGTTGTAAAGCCCTGGCCTATATTTTATTTCATAATTAGATTATATTCTAGTGAAGGTTATTATTCATTAATTATTAATTTTATTATAATAATAATAATAATAATAATAATAATAATAATAATAATAATAATAATAATAATAATAATAATAATAATAATAATAATAACTTTGTTTTATATAGCGCCTTTCATAAACCTAAGGTCGCTTATAGGGGAGCAATAACAAACAGACTGTAGCTAAGGGGCTACACAACCCTGACTGTATTTAAATAATGAGCTTGGCAAATACTAAATGATATATTAACCAATATTAAATGTACACAAAATGGCGGACACTCTTATTAACTTTGAGGGGACAGGGGTACCGAGTTGAATTATTACATTTAATGTGTAACATTAAACTGGGGCTAATAAAATGTACATGCAACCAGTCGGGTAGTGGCTGGATAGAGGGGGCCTCGGAGTATGTCACTGCACTTCTCCTGGCTTTGGCGATATTACGATACCGCTTTTAACTGGTAATTCACTACACCAACGTTACCATACAGCGTTGTAGCAAAAAACAACTCCCTCCTCTCCTCTCTCTCTCACTTTTTGTGGGTGAGACTGGCTCGCAAACTATAACGGTAACTCTTCTCCGTCCCAATACGTGCAGGTGCGCGCTGTATACAGCCACTATAGCGATATATCTCTGCATGTGGCTATTAGATTATGTTTATACAGCATTAAGCCAAAGCCCACAACGTTATATAACGATATTTAAATAAGTACGATGCTCAATATCTTGATTTGATATTGTCGTTCGAGATATTCTATATTCTTTCACGGTCTGCTACAATTACTGCTGCCATGATCACCTGTTTAGAGGCTCATTTACATAGAAAGGGGAGATTTTCCGCCCATATTACCTCATTTAAGTATACGCCAATTGCACGGACGCAAAGCCTATGTTACGCATGAGCAACCTAATTTCATTCATTTGAGAGCGAGATGCGCCGGCTTTGCGTCGGAAAACGTGAGCAAAGCCTCTGTGGATTCCGGCCTGTGTCTTGGGCTGTGCGTCGATCATATCGGTCCGGGCGGACTTTTCCATGTCAGCAAAGGGAGCGGTTGTCCCGATCAGCTTGAGGAGCGTCAAATGATCCAGATGGATGATGTATGGCGGATTATGTCCGTAACGTATTCCGTTGGTGATGATCAAAGCAAAAATAAAACGATGGAACATAATACCTATCGTATGCATTTGATTTTTTAATTGTAGCGTGTGTAGGGACGGAATGCCAATGCATTTAGTATAATACTCGTTGTGGGCTATTGCCAGCCTCCCATGAATTACCCTAAAACCATACTTATATTCACCACGGTATAAAACGGGAATGTATGGATGAAAAAATCATTTCTTTTTCACATATTGAACGATAGATACTCAATGTCAAATGGGCCATAGTATTGTATCCATAGCTATAATATATAATATAGTTATAGCCCTGCAAACACCGCCACATATCCCTATACTTTAAAGCGTTGGCCAGCTCCCATTCGTTTCCCTATTCCCCCCCCCCCCCCCCCCCCCCCCCCCCCCCCCCCCAAGCCCAAACAGTAGTTTCAGCTCGTAGAGAGAGGGAGGAGGGAGCCACATGGCGCATCTCTCCAGTTATTTTTAAACGTCTTTGGTAACTTGTAGAAGATGACAGAAAGGCCTTTGGTCAAGAAGAAAGGTGCCTACTGCCTATTTTAATTCTAAGTGAGTCCCGGCTAGTGTCACCTCTCTCCAGCCAGAACCACCAGCTGCTCTGTTCAGCTGCTTCTGAGGCTGTCGTCCCTTAAGTCCTTATGTCCTGATGTAAACCCTGACCATAGATCTCTATCTCCCTGCATAAACTGTTTGTGAATGTTGCAACAAATAATTGGCACCCGACCTCCGCAGGGTTTTAGCTCGGCTAAGTTGTTTAGCCTCAGCCGTTACAGTAGGTTGGTGTCTGTGGTTCTCTTCCTTTCGTGTGTGCGTGCGTGCATGTGTGTGTCTGTGTGTGTGTCATTTACTGCGTCCTCCCACATCACGGCAAAACTCTGCACAATAAACAGTACGTTGTGTGTTGGTCCTAACCTCTGGTGCAGACTGCTTCTGGTGAAACGGAAAATTGCTGGCTACTACTCGTGTATATCCCAAATCCCTAGCCCTGTTCAATCATTCAATTTTGTAGTCATATTTAGTAATAATAACTAGAACAAGTATTGCTATTAATGGATTGTTAGCAATAACTGCATTGCTATTATGTATTATTATGCCACTTCTCTCCCTCTCTCGTTGACTCTCCTCCAGACTCTACAACCACAAAAAACCTACAGCTCTGCTTCATCAACAACAGTGACAGTGAGGAAGATGATGAGGGAGCCAATAAAGAGGTTGGTGTTGTGGTCGACTGAACCCCATGTTTTCCTCTCAACACTGAAGCCAGGTTTCTACATTGACATTTAACCCCTGTTAAGTAGCGCAAAGGAGAGGTACGTCCTCTATCCTGTATTGCTAAATGCATTATATAATATTTTTATTTAAT
Source organism: Notolepis coatsorum (assembly GCF_963971535.1). NCBI lineage: Eukaryota > Metazoa > Chordata > Actinopteri > Aulopiformes > Paralepididae > Notolepis > Notolepis coatsorum. Next base: position 130,695,537 of record NC_140172.1, on the reverse strand, counting down.
CAGGTAAATTAATTGAGAACCAGTTCTCATTTACAATAACAAACCTGGGCCACATGGCGAGAACATTATAAAATAAATAAACACAGTAA